>NC_081415.1:618229560-618292060 GCF_030272615.1 Cryptomeria japonica
GATCTATGAGAAGAAGGATGAGAAAGGACATGTATGAAGTCCTCTATATATGTTTCTCTAGGTGATTTGTGTTGGGGAGGAGAGTAGGAATAGTCTAGCCATGTCCCACTAGTTCCATTCATGCTCATGTGTTTGTGCAAGTGATGTCTGGTTTAAAGTATATAGCACCCTGTATAAGAGTTTGCTTCATCTATTTTTGAGTGTGCATCAACTTGTTAAAGACATATAATGCAAATGCAAATTCCAAGGGGCAAATTTCTAGTTTCGGGAACATCTCATTTAAGAGCTTGTTTTCTCTAATTTTGAGAATATGCAACCCCGTCTAAGACAAATACATGCCTAGTTTTGAGGACATCATGTGTAAGAGTTTGTTTTCTCTAGTTTCAGTAATGTGCACCTCGTCTAAGACATATATCAAATGTTGTGTTTGGTTTTGGGTGTGAATCATCTCGTATAAGAGTTTATTTTCTCTGGTTTCAAGAATGAATGCCTTGTTTAATGCAAAAATATGGTACAATATTGTACAAATAGGGAAATATGGTTTCCCCCTTAATATGTCAACATAGCCCTATGTTGATGTCTTGAGGAAGCAAGAAACAAGGATACCCACCTTCAACACTAAGGAGATATCATTTAGGCAACAATGCCATTATTCCAAGATAAAGAGAGAATACTCTTCAAGCAAGGATAAGATAGTTGAAAAAGAGATATCTTGCAATCAAGTGTAAAGAGGATCCTTGGAGGAGAAGAGATCTTTGCTCAAAAGACATCTACCTCCAAGAGGAGTTTCTTGAACAAATATAGCATATTCTACCAAAAGAAGAGAAGGAGAAAAAGAATGCATACCATCCCCCTATTGCTAGGTGAAAGGGATTCTTGACGAACGATGACACACTTTTGACCCAATGTGAGGAGCCAAGTTTACAATAGATATACATTTCCAAGTGAAAAAGAGGTTGTATCCAAGGACTTACACCTATTGCATAAGAGAGAATCCTTGAGAAAACAATAACTTCACATAAGGTACAACATCAAATCATAAACACCACTCAACAAAGGAAAAGTAGATCCTTAGAAAGGAGAGAGAGATCATTGCCCTCCAAATATAAGGACAATGAGAAGAATTACACAATCTCTAAGGAGAGATAAAACATAAGAAAATGCACAATGTACTCACATGAATAAATATTCAATGCAAGAAATGACATTAAGATATGTAAAATGCAACTCTAAAGAAGAGGTAATCTTCAAAGACAAAGACAGAGAGAGAGAGAGAAACAAAGAAAGATCAGAAATTCCCCTAAGGAGGGATTAGTCATAAGAGACATGTCATTTCAATGCAAGAAAGGATATCAAATATATGAAAAATGCAACCATTGGAGGGAATAGTGATACTTTAGATAGAGAGAGAGGAGGATAAGGTTCTTGTCCCCCAAGTATAGAGGCAAGGATGGACCATGTTTCTCCCCCAAGATGTTTGAAATTGAAAAATCACTGCCTCTAATGTCAAAGAGCCCCCAATTAAGTTAACTACTTGTTTCATATGGTGAGGAGAAACATGGAGGGTGATAAGAGTGCTAAGGCACTACTTTCTCACCAAGAAAGAGAGCAATATCAGTTGAAAGATTTATTTGAGCTATCGAATTTTTCTTGAACAAATTCCTTAAATTATTTACACTTTCCAAGAGAATGACAATAGCTATGATAAAAAAGATCTTCTTTATGCTTTTTATGAAATTTAACAAAAGGAAAAACAACATTCTTCTCATACTTTAACTTCCAAAAGATTCGAGTTTCTAACCTTTCTTGATCATCAATAGGAATAGACTTTGGCTCTTTTGAAGTAGGATTATCATTGTTGGAAGAAGTATTTTCATCTATTATTTTAAATTTACCACTATCAATAAGTCCTTTCATTGCATACTGAAAACCGGGACAATCATTGGTAATGTGATCATTAGTTTGGTGATATGAACAAAAAGGAGGTTTTGAAGAAAAAGCACTTTTAACTGCACAAATGGCTTGTTGTCTTGTAAGATGGTCTTTGAAGTCTTGAGTCCTAAGGAGTTCATCCATAGGAGATTTATGAATATTGCCTAGGCCTTTCGTGCTAGTTTTCATAAGAGGCTTTATAGGGGCTCAAATTCCTTGTTCAAATTTTACAGGTCCTCGTCCTCTAAAACCTTTTTTTGATATTATGTTAAAAACACTCCTATAAGAATATTTTAATTGAAAAGGCAGAGAAAAATTGTAATAGATTTCTTTGAAGTTTGTAGTGTAAGTGTGTTTAGAAGGAACAAAGGAATTAGTAGATGAAGAAGGAATATCTTGTGGAGGAGTATTTTCCTTTCTTTCATCATGCATATCCTTTTTTATTTGTTGGGAGGGAAGAGCCTTATCATCTAAGGCCTCATCTTTGCTTAATGTTATGTTGGGAGATAAATCATGAATAAAATGCATAACATAATCTTCTCTACAAATCTTTTGATGATTAAGATAGGCTCTAGGAGAATAAGGAGGATCTAGAGAGATAGAAACACCAATATTTTGATCTTTCCCCCCTTGCACTAGGGCATGCATATGAGAAGAAGATGGTGGCATGTTACTCTTCAATGATTTCTCTCCATTATAGAGATCATTGATAGTAGTATTAGCTTGTTCTTCACTCACATTAGATACCCTAGGAGATGTACAAGTATTAGTTTTCCCATTAGCATCTCTAGAATTGGGATCTACAAAAGCTTTGAGGTGATCTACATATGAAATGCATTTTCCCAAAAACATGATAATAAAATAGCATGCACTATAAATGAAAGCTTTGAGATCGAATTTATTGAAAGGAAGGAATTTTGAAACTTGACAAATACAATATGCCAAAGTGCTATGAATGAAAATAAGTAATGCGAAATGAAATAAGCCATTATCCAATACAAGATTTTGATAGATATAAGTGAAAATCAAGGTAATCATATGTGAAATAGCAAATAAACCATATTTATTAAGTTTCATGATCAGATCTAAAAAATTGATGTGAAAGATTGTGCAACCCACAAACCAAATTAAGCAAAATAAATTAGGGTTTATATGAATTAAACCTCTAAATTTATGTAATTTGATTAAAATGAGATCTATGAATTTGAATTTGAATTTTGAGATTTTTCTAAATCAAATCTGAAGCAATTAATCCAATGTAAACAATCCACAAGCTCAATTTTAGAATTAAAAATTAGGGTTTTTGTGAAATTAACCTCTAAATTTTCAATATTCAATTGGAAATTAAACTTGCAAATGTAAATTTGAATTTTAAATTGCATATACACTCATATCTAAGAACATAAATTAGAAATAAAGGTATAAGGAATCGAGTTCACCAAAATGTAATGGTGAAAAATTTAGGGTTTCCACCATTAAATGTATGAAAACTGCTAATTTTAGGAGTTAAGACCATTAGATTCAAAACAGGGTTGAAATGCAATAGATCTAGTCACAAACCAGCAAGGATTAGGATTGAGAATTCTGATTGGATTGGGGGTTTTGATGGATAAACCCCTTTGTGATTTGAATTATTGAAATTAGGGTAAAAGTGTTGAAAATGAAGGTAAAATGTGGAAACAGTAAGCTACAATCACAAGATTGATCCATGAACCTGGATTTGAGAAATGTAACCAGATTCAGATCTATTCCCAAAAAGAGCTCCTAAAATGCAGAGACAATTTTTCCCATGCTCTAGTCCTTCAAACTTTTTGTATTCCAACGAGGGATTGATTCGTCACTATAAACAATGCTTATTATGAAGATTGCAACTTTGTACCTATTTCTTGCACATAGAAAGAAGGGGAAATATGTTGGGAATAGGAGTTTGCCTAAGTCAAACCCTGATTTAGGAATTAACCTTGAATTAAAATTTCCAAATACTAAAATAAACAATAGGAAGATATACCTCAGATCTGCAATGATTTATAATGATGCTTTGCTTCTTGAATGTAACCACATATGTTGTATGAAATGGCATGAACATGATAAAACCCTAATCACACACATATGCTTGCATATGAATGATGTAATGTTGCTCCACAATGGATAAATGAAGAATATGCAACCTTGAAGATCTCTAGAAATGCTTGATGATGAATGCTTCAATACGTGAATGATATATTGCTTGAATAGGTGCCATATGATTCTCCTATGATCCCTCTTTATATGTATGTATATCCAAATGAGAAGTATGTGAAAAGTGAAAATGAGGCTAGAATTGAATGGGAAGGGCAGAATTAGGTCCTAGTCTAGCTTTGGGACATGAACGCTAAGAGGAAGGCCAAAATGTGGATTAATTTGTAAGGGGGTAAAATTTAGGACACTACAATTAATAGTATTTTTTATATTATTTTTCTATGTGTTTTGATTAAATGGGATTGAATAATTAATGCATTTGTGTTCCCTATTTTCCTTCCTAGTTTCTAAGAGAAATTTTTTGATAAATTATTATGTTTTATGGGTGGCAATAAATATTTATATGCATTAATATTTTAAGTCATATATTATATCATATGTTTACTATTATATGAGTTTGTTTTTGTAGCATCCTAAATTGTACTCCCTTATAGTTTAGTTCACATTTTGGGCCCTCACCTTAGTGTTCGTCCCCCAATGCTTAATTAAGTCCTGATTATGCCTTCACCATGAAAATATTTCTTCATTTTCATTTCATACATCACATGACGACTTAGTTCGACCCCAAAATAGGGTAGGACCAAGGCGTGGTGCTTTGGCCCTCATTGGGACTAGGGTGCCATTCTCTGGTCCTAGTTAATTGGGCCCTATCTTGTCCCCCTCTTGCATTCCAAAAAATGAGCAGAAAAGATCTCTCTGCGTCGACCTATGTTAAAAAATTAATACATTTTTCGATGGGCAAGTATATAAGGAGGCTTTCCCATCTCATTTGCATATACGGACATCATAAGAGAAGGGCAAAATTATAATTATCAAGCATTCAAGCATTGAATCATTCATCATCAATCATCTCTTGAGGTCTTCAAGGTTTCATTCTTCATTCATCAATTGTGGAGCATCATTACATCATTCATATGTAAGCATGTGTGTGTGATTACATCATTCACATGTTCATGTCATTTCATACAACATATGTGATTACATTCAAGAAGCAAGGCATCATTATTAGTCATTGTAGATTTGAGGTGTATCTTTCCCTTTTTATTTTAGTATTTACAATATTTCAATCAAGGTTAATTCCTTAACTACGGTTTGACTTAGGCAAGACCATATTCCTAACCTATTTCCCTTTCTTTTTGTGTGCAGGAAATAGGTGCAGAGCTACAATCTTTAGAATAGGCATTATTTGCAAAGACAAACAAACCCTTTTTGGTATGCAAAAAGTTAGGAGTTTTGGGAACAACAATGCGAGAAAACTAAGAGGGGGGGAACTAGTTTTCTATAGGATCTACAAACTCAACCACAAATACAAATCTGATAAACTGCAACAACAATAAAGATAAGTAGATAAAATCACAACACACAACACCAATATTTTGACATGGAAAACCTGGTTAAGGTAAAAACCACGGTGGGAACCTACCCACAATAAGATGATACTCTGCAATAGTATGTGAAAATATTACAATGGGGAATGTGTTAGGATAACTGGTAGACAACTGAGAGAGGGGGGTGAGTCAGTTGTCAACAGATTATGTGAATTAAAGCACTTAAAACCTTTTACCAACATAGCAAAAAACATATACCAAAATAACTGATAGAGCATTAAACCATAACTGAAAACTAGAGAATCAATACCATGCAGCCATAACACATAACACCATGATTTATACGTGGAAAACTCGGTAAAGGGAAAAACCACGATGGGAAACCCTACCCACAATCAAATGATACTTCTGTATAAAGTATGTGATTACAATAGGGGCCTGGACATGTAGGAAGGCACACTACCTAGAGCACATTGCTCATCACAATGGAGTCTCTAACCGACCCAACTCGATCACCTATGATTGGCCAAATCCTCTGCTCAAATGATTATTACATTATTCTCTCCTTTCATATATTCTATAATGAGATCTTACATATATTTATACAAACCCTGGACCTAGACAATTAGGTCGGCCACCCAAATGATAATTCAATAAATTCATTACATAATCCTGAAATAAAATCATAGAACATGTCATCCTGAGGCCAAACAAATGTCATTCAACCAATAAAACATCCTGGAAGTGCATCGAAAAGATGCACCAACACGTTTCATGAAACCGATCCATAACCTAGATAGCACCAGACCTAAATTAGATCCACACATGCCAAAGCAATGACACCAATCAATCAAGGCACGAACACAATCACCATCAACAAGTTGAATCCCTTCTAGAAGTTGCACCAACACCACTTATGCATTACATCAAAGATCTTCAAGAAAGCTTTGTCGGTGAAACCCTTTCCAGACCTACAAAGCAGGCTTACTAGAACATAAGAGAGCATCTGATCATCAAGTCAATACAACTAACTGAAACATACTTCAAAATCATATGAACCATTCATACAAACTCATTCCATCATCTAGATCGTACCAGTGACAATCAACTGATAATCATCCCAATCCAATCTTTCTACCAGAAGTCAGTAAACAACCATAACAGCTAGTGTTGACATCAATGACAAAACATCAATGTAACACATAATCAATTCCTTCATATTGCCAACATAATGCACCAACATTCAGGCACACTTCCTAGAGCTTACAACTCAATATACAATAAATCAGAAGGCTACAACCCTTAGGGAAGGTTCGCTACCTTACAAGGAAGTCTCACTGACTTACAAAATGATAGGACTCTAATCCGGAAGGGATGAACTGAAAGAATAGCATCTCCAAATGCTTGATGACAATTCCAATTAAGCACAATGTCTACTCTGTAATACCAATCTCTTCTCAATCACAATGTCAAAGAATGAATCACTTGTTCGTACATACACCACTCTCTAATAATATAGACACAACCTTGACACCCGAATTACATGTCAATATCAACTATCTATACAAATCGTCAACTTTGACAACAAGGTCGGCTAAACCCTCAACATAATTACAAAATTACATCACACTATACAAAGATCGACCATCGAACCAATATAATGATATGCATGACATAGCATGGTCCTTAACCAAATTCCCAAATGCTCAACTCTACCAGTAATCTCGCCAAGATAAACTGCAACACACTACACCACCAAAAAAACCACATAACACGAAGAACATCACCGGTTTAGCAAAATCACCAAGAAAATGCACAATGATCAATGTGGATCATAAAAACAAATAGGACATACTTAGGAAACACTAGAAAGCATATGATAATCATCAACAACAACTGCACCAACACCACTTATCAAATCTTCATCGATCAACATCTAAAACTCAAGAACACTCAAACAACAACTGTCATGAAGAAAGGATAACTTATGGAGCACCAAATCATGAACCATCTAAAATGAAGATACACAAGACCATCTAAACAATCTCCCAAAATATCAGCTCAAGATCTAATCACACTAAAATATACCGGAGGAAATACTGAACTCTGCAAAGCATTGATCTGATAAACAAACTGCAAACGGATTATCTGATATGACCAATTAAGATTTTTGGATCACCATTTTCAATACAGAAGAATAGAATGATACTAGAAATACTCCATATACCAAACTATGATCCCAATAAACCAATTTGGAATCACTAGAGCAAGAATATGTTGGCATCAATGACAACAACATATAGCAGCAGCAATGTCCAACAATCTCCCCCTTTGGCATTGATTGCAACATATGAATGTGAAAAACAATCAATGTAAAGAAATAAATATCTCCAACAATCTCCCCCTAAGATCATGCACATAAAACTCCAAAGATAAAGCAATTTTTCACATGACTCACTTCCCCTTTGACAACAATGCCAAAGACATAATACATATTATGCTTCTCTCCCCAAAACTTATCCTCTAAGAAGGACAATCTCCCCCTTAAGATAAAATCACAACTATTCATCTAAAACACACACTGACTACTCTGGTTGAGTAGAAGCATCAACTCATCAACCCAAAAAAAGAGATAAGACTCTGAAATCCATCGGATTGATGCAACTCAATGTATCTAGTTCTCATCAGGAGGGGTGGATACCCCTAACTTGTCTCACAAATAGACAAATGTATCTGCAGGCAAAGGCTTAGTGAAAATATCAGCAATATGTTCCTTTATAGATACATACTCCAACTTAACTTCCTCTTGATTGATTTTTTCTCTCAAGAAATGATACTTGATTGATACATGTTTAGTCTTTGAATGTTGTACCGGATTCTTTTAAATATTGATAGCACTAGAATTATCACAATATATGATAGCAGACTCATCATAGATAACTCTGATATCCTTCAACATTTGCTTCATCCAAACTACCTAAGTGTAGTTACTAGCAACAACAATGTACCCAGCTTCAGTAGTAGATAAGGACACTAAATCATATTTCTTACTCTCCCATGAAACCAATTTCTTATCCAAAAACAAAGGTCCACCAGTTGTGCTTTTCCAATCATCAACAATCACCATCCCAATCAGCATCAATGTAAGCACATAACATGAAATCATTATTCCTTGGATAGCACAAACCATAATCCACAGTCCCTTTCAAGTATCTGAATATCCTCTTTACAACAGTGACATGACTCTCTTTCAGATCAGCTTGATATCTAGCAGCCATGCACACAACATGCATAATGTTCGGTCTAGTCTGAGTAAGATATAGCAGTCCACCAACCATAGATTTGTACAAAGACTAATTAGCTTTTGGAGATTCATCATTTTTAGACAATTTGCAACCAGTCACCATCAGAGTTCAAACCAGTTTGGAGTCATCCAACCCAAACTTCTTCAATAATTCCTTCACATATTTAGTTTGAGATATAAAAATACCTTTTCCAATCTGTGAAATTTGCAAACCTAAGAAAATTTTATCTCCTATCATAGACATCTCAAATTATTTTTGCATATCACCGGTAAAATTCATGCTCAAGTCATCATCTCCTCCAAAGATAATGTCATCAACAAAGACTTCAACAATTAAGATGTTATCATTCTCAATCTTAAAATACAGATTACTATCAATAATACATTTATTAAATCCCAATTTCAACAAATACTTATCCAATCTAGCATATTGGGATCTAGGGGCTTATTTCAATCCATAAAGAGCTTTCGTCAGTTTGCATACCATGTCACCATCATCTGTTAATGAAAATCCATCAGGTTGCTCATTGTAGACTCCTTCCTCAAGATCACCATTCAGAAAGGCTGACTTGACATACATCTGATATACCTTAAAATCTTTATAGGAAGCATATGCAAGCAACAATCTAACAGCTTCAAGTCTAGCTACCAGAGCAAAAGTCTCCTCACAATCAATTCCTTCTTTCTGTCAATATCCATTACATATCGGTCTTTCTTTATTTCTAACAACTTCCTAGCTTCATTCAATTTGTTATTGAATACCCATTTAGTACCAATAGCATTCTTATCTTTAGGTCTAGGCACAAGATCCCATGTGTTATTCTTTTCAATCTGATCTAATTCTTCTTCCATAGCTCTCATCCAATTTTCATTTTTGCAAGCTTCAATAACATGTTTAGGTTCAATTTTAGAAATCAAACATACCTCTTCAGTAGCTAGCCTTTTTCTAGTCATCACACCTTTATTTTTATCACCAATAATCTAGTTTTTAGAATGATTCAATCTTACATACCTTGGAGTCTTCTGATTATTCTAATATTTAGGTTCCTGCACCTCTCCATTGATAGTAGCAATATATAGGTTAACAGTCTCTACTGGATCATTCTGCTTCAATTCTGTAGTCTGAATAAACATTATAATAACGTGCTAACCATCATTATATCTGCATGCTCTAATGTATTTCGAAGGTTCTCATCAACCTTCACATTTGCACTCTCTCCTATCTTCCTCGGTCTCTTATTGTAGCATCGGTAGGCTTTTCTCTTTGTTGAATATCCCAAGAAAATTTCTTCATCACTTCTTGCATCAAACTTTTCTATATCCTCATCTCTCTTGATATAACACTTGCTACCAAAAATTCTAAAGTATCTTACAATAGGAACATGGCCAAACCATAGCTCATAAGGAGTCTTACCGATATCATCTTTTATGTGAACTTAGTTGAATGTGTAAACAATAGTGCTAACACCTTCTCTCCAATAGATCTCTGAAACATTCCCTTCAATTAGCATAGTCCTTGTAGCATCCAAAATAGTCATGTTCTTCCTTTCAACAACTCCATTCTGTTGTGGGATTCTAGGAGTAGATAATTGTCTTCTAATCCCATGCTTCTCACATAATGAATCAAACTCACCAAAACAAAATTCTCCTCCTCTGTTAGATCTCAAAAATTTCACCCTCAATCCTGTCTCAGTCTCAACCTTTGCTTTGAATATCTTGAATTTGTCTAATGCTTCTAATTTCTCCTTTAAAAAGACAACCCACATCATCTTAGAATAATCATCAATTTTGTAACATAAAATATCTATCACCTTGTACACTTCTAACATTAGTAGGTCCACACAGGTCAGTATGCACAAGATCTCTCAATCCATCTGATGTATACTGCTTTCTCTTGAAATAAATTTGTGTTTGCTTACCAATTTGACATTCTTTACATACCAAATTGGCAGGCTTAACAATCTTAGGTAAATCTCTAACAGCTTGAGTAGAATTGATCTTAATCATTGAATCAAAATTAACATGACACATTCTCCTATGTCACAACCAACTTTCATCAATCTGAGCAATCAAACAACTTTTCTCACCAGCATTCAAATGAAAGATATTACCTTCATTCTTAGTTCCAGATGCAATCTCTATACTGAAGGCATTTAGGATCTTTCACTTACCATTCTTGAATTGTAAATCATAACCTTTGTCAACCATTTGTCCAACACTTAAAAGATTATGCTTCAAGCCTTCAATATACAAGACATCATTAGTGTTATGCTTACCATCAAATGAAATAGAACCTCTACCATAGATCATAAAATCTTTGTCATCTCCAAATCTTACTATTCCACCATCATACCTTTCCATACTCACAAATTTTATTTTATCACTAGTCATATGATATGAAAAACTATTATCTATTCATCTTTCTCTTCAACTTTAGTAGCTAAAGCTTTCTCCTCAATAGTGCAGCTTGTGGAATCAACAGGTACTAGTACATATTTTTTTATAGCAATAAACACAACTTCATCCCCTTCTAATTTTTCATATGTAAAACCTTTATCAGTAGCATAATAATAGTTCTTCTGATGCCTATACTTCTGGTTAGGCTTGTAGGGTTTTTAATACTTCTCATGCTTCTCATATCTATCATTTCTATCATGTTTATCAAATTTATCATGCCTATCATACTTAGACATTCTCTTTGGGCATCTACAATAAAAATGTCCTACCTTATTGTAAGAGAAACATTTAAAATAAAAAAATTCCATCATACTTACCAACTCCTTTAGGCAATCTTCGGGCAATCAATGTTTCAAGCCCTTCCAATTCTCTTTCTTGCTCTTCGATCTCTCTTCTCTCTCTTTCATATCTAGATATTATGCATTCTTCAGGATCATACTTCTGCTATCTAGATACAGATGCTCTAAATGTTGTCTCAAACTTTCCATGTGACTCACCAAACTCACTCAGTTCAAATGCAACAATCTTTCCAACTAACATCTCTTTTCATAGTAGTCACACTCAGGATCTCATCAATAGAAACTACCTTAGCAACAATTTCATCTTCTTCAAGGGTTCCACCAGCAAATCTGATACATAGGACAACTTCATTTACTCTATCCATAAAGGAATTTAAGTTTTCATTTTCTGACATTCTCAATATCTCATACTTCCCTTTCAAACTCTGCAACTTAGCAACCTTTACTTGTTTATCTCCTTCATAAGGGGTTTGAAACTTCTCCCAGATCTCATGTGCAGTTTGAAGTCCCATTACAAAATTCATCTATAATTAGTCAAGGCACTCAGCAATGCTTCCTTCGCTCTAATGTTATTTTCAGCTTCCTTAATCTCATCAAGAGTAACTAGTTCATTCTGAGGAACAAAATAGGCATTCTTTGTAATCTTCTAGTAATCTTCTCCAAGACATCTCAAGTGTACTTCCATCTGATTCTTCCATATAGCATAGTTACTATCATCAAATCTTGGACTCTCCTTAAAGTTAAAATTTCCACTTCCAGTTGCCATCTCGAATCTCCTCAAGCGGTTAAGCTTCTTCCAGATGATCTAGATCTGATACCAATTGTTGGCAACAACAATGAGAGAAAAATGAGAGGGGGGAATCAGTTTTCTACTGGATCTACAATCTCAACCACAAATACAAATCTAATAAACTATAGCAACAACAAAAATAAGCAAATAAACAACACAACACACGACACCAAGATTTTGACATGGAAAACCCGATTAAGGGAAAAACCACAATGGGAACCTGCCCACAATAAGATGACTCTATAGTAGTATGTAAAAATATTACAATGGGGAATGCACCAGCATTCAGGCACACTTACTAGAGCTTACAACTCAAGATACAATAACTCAGAAGGTTACAACCCTCAAGGAAGGTTCACTACCTTACAAGGAAGTCTCATTGACTTACAAAAATCGGATTACAATCTGGAAGGGATTAACTAAAAGAATAGCATCTCCAAATGCCTAGTGATAGTTCTGGTTAAGCATAATGTCTTCTCTGCAACACCAATCTCTTCTCAATCACAATGCAGAAGGATGAATCACTTGTTCACACATTCACCACTCTTTGATAATGCAGACACAACCTTGACACCCAAATTACATGATAATATAACTTATTAATAAAAATCATCAACCTTGACAACAAGGTCGGCTAAACCCTCAAGACATAATTAAAAAATTGCATCACACGATACAAAGATCAACCATTAGACCAATATAATGATATACATGACATAACATGGTCCTAAACCAAATTCCCAAACACTCAACTCCACCGGTAATCATGCCAAGATCAACCACAACACGCTACACCACCAAGAAAACCACATAACATGAAGAACATCACCAGTTCAACAAAATCACCAAGTACACGCACAATGATCAATGAGGATCATCAAAATAAATAGGAGATACTTAGGAAACACCAGCAAGCACATTAGAATCATCAACAACAGTTTCACCAACACCACTTATCAAATCTTGATCCATCAACATTTGAAACTCAAGAACACTCGAACAACAACAATTGTGACAAAGAAAGGATAACTTGTGGAGCACCAAATCATGAACCATCTAAAATGAAGATACACAAGACCATTCCAAACAAACTCCCAAAATCTCAGCTTGAGATCTGATCACACCAAAATATACCAGAGGAAATATTGAACTCTGCAAAGCACTGATCAAATAAACAAATTGCAAAACCTGAACATCTGATATAATCAATTAAGCTTTCCAGATCACCAAAACCAATATAGAAGAATGTAATGATACTAGAAATACTCCATACACCAAACCATGATACCAATAAACCAATCTACAATCACTGGAGCAAGAATATATTGACATCAATGACAACAACATATCTTAGCAGCAGCAATGTCCAACAAGGAGGACTAGAGCGACGAGCGCTTAGGTCCCGACATTTTTGTATCTTTTTTAGGGATCAATTCTAAATCTTCTTATACTACTTAGATCCAAGTGTGTGCCTCAATTTGATGACTATAGCTCACTATTTCTATATTTTTACCTTCATTTTCAACACTTTTCCCTAATTTCAGCAATTCAACTCACAAAAGAGGCTAAATTAACTCACCCCCTTGAATCCAATCTGTATTTTCAGTCCTTGTCATTACTATTTTGTGAACAAATCTATTGGATTCAACCATCTTTTGAATGTAATGGCAAATTAGCGATTTTCATCTCTCTCATGGTGGAAACCCTAGATTTTCCCCATTACATTTTGGTGAACCCGATTGTCTTGCACCTTAATTTTTTATTTATGTTCTCAGACCTGAATTCTTTAGCCATTTAAATTTTAAATTTTCATTTACAAGTTCAATTTTCAATTAAATTTTAAAAATTAAGAGGTTAATTTCACAAAAAACTGTAATTTTTAAATTTAAAATTGATCTTGTGGGTTGCTTAAATTTGGATTAATTATTTTAGATTTGTGAGAGTTGAAAAACCCAACACCATAGGAGCCCAAATGATCTCTGCAAGCTAAAAAACCTGTTACAAGGAGAAGCAAGGAAGCAAATAACAGATAAAACAAATACACAGAAAATATGCTCAAAAAGACAAGAGCTCAATATTCACAAAAATGTGTAACGTGATAATCCTTACAATACAATGAAAAGAATAAACCTCTAATAGGTCAAGAAACCCTAAAAAGGAAAACCTAGGCTTGCACATAATAATTAATAAAAGAATTAATTATTATGCACCTAAAGTTAGCTTAAGTGTAAAAGAGATAAAGGGAACTTAAATAATTAAACAAATATTGTTTAATTAATCAAGTAAATACCCAAATACTCTAACACCCCTCCTTAAGCTAGACTTAGGGAGAAGCTAAAACCTAGAACAACTATTAAAAGAAGGAAAGATGGGTCTTGGCAACAAGGCCTGATCAGGTACCCCAAATACAACCACATCTCTATGAACCAGATAAATAGAGAAAACCACATGGGAACAAAACTCTGCTCCAAACAGAGATGGAAAAAGCAAGAAGAAGGACTGAAAAAGCCTTCAAACAAGAATGTTCCAAAAAGATAGGAACAAGAGAAGATCAAAAGAATCACTGAAGCATGAAGAACCTGCAAACACTGTCAAAGAATAACTGTTGTTATAAAGAACCTCCACTGAAATAGAACATGACTAGGTAGAGAAGACTGTGATCTGTATGAGTGCCCTCAAATGACACTACTCGAATCAGAAGGCAAATAAAGGCAAACAACTAAACTCAAAGATACAAATGGTATGAGAAACCAAAGCTTGAAGAGCTGATCAATCAAACCACAGAAGCATTAGAACCAACAGGACAAACCTCCCCATAATGTTGAAGAGGGAGAGGGATGGGTACACTAAAAATAATGGCCAACAAGAACTGCATGACAAAGAACCAGGAACATCGAAGGCGCAGAGAAAGTACAAAGTGTCATGGAAGGAACACTCACTTGACACACAGCATGAGGTGAATGTCGTGGAAGGAACACTCACTAGACAAAGGTAGATGGCAAACAAAAGGAAAACATCAACCCCCTCATGGAACTTTAAAAGTAGTGCATGTACAATAAGGCACAAAATGTGCAAGATCCCAAGTAAACAATGCATGATGGCACTTTATCTTAGTGTGTTTGCATAAAAGAAGCTACAATGATAATAAGATTGGAAACAGAAAGAAGAACCAAAATCAAGACATCCTACTCAGAGAAGAGATCCCATGACCTGAAACAACCAAGATATCCACCAGAGTGCTGAAAAGCAAAAAATTGAATAAAATATTCCTAGAGCAGAATCTGGAAAGAAAACACATATAGCTGGAAAGTATACAGAACAAACTTTCCAACAATATAAAGTTTTCAAAAAAAGGGAGTTTGGATGGATGCTCAAGTGATGTCTCCCAAAGTGCAAAAAGGAACCTCTGGCTTTGACAGAAAAAACACACTATCAAAAATGCAAAATCAAAAGTTTTAAACCTCTAGATCTGGATAGAGCTCAGAAAGAGCTTTCCGACAATATAAGATTTGTAGAAAAATGCCTATGTATGACCAAGTTACGGCCAAAATAAAAATAAAAAACCCCTTTTAGGGCATAAAAAGGGTTTTGACGAAAATTTTCTGATGCACTTGCATGTACAGTCGTACGGATTTCTGTGCCTTGAAAAACATGTCAATAAAAAAATAATGCCCCAGATACCCCTATCACTGAAAATAGGCGAATTATATATCAAAATTCATGGAATCAACCTTCTGAATCCAACTGAGAGGTTCTTTTGGCACCAAAATGTACCAAAAAATTAGCTACCCCCAGAAATGGAAAAAAAAACAACTGCACAAACCCTTGAATATACAAATTTGAAGAACAAGTTCCAAAATCACCTAGAGGCTCAAGAGTCAAAAATTGTCAAGTTTTATATGACCATAGAGGTTTTTGGGCCTTCTAAGCACAATGGTGAGGTTTTTTTAGGCCTAAAGTGCTCAAAAAAAAGGCCTTTCCCTAGGTGCATAAAAAAAAAAATTTGAAAAACCCCAAATCTGCTTCCAAGGCAAAAAATCTCAAAACAAGAACATATAGCTGCAGATCTGAAGCTCTGATACCATGTGAGAGTTGAGAAACACAACACCATAGGAGCCCAAATGATCTTTGTAAGCAGAAAAACCTATTACAAGGAGAAGCAAGGAAGCAAATAACAGATAAAACAAATACACAGAAAATATGCTCAAAAAGATGAAAGCTCAATATTCACAAAAATGTGTAATGTGATAATCATTACAATACAATGAAAAGAATAAACCTCTAATAGGTCAAGAAACCCTAAAAAGGAAAACCTAGGCTTGCACATAATAATTATGCACCTAAAGTTAGCTTAAGTGTAAAAGAGATAAAGGGAACTTAAATAATTAAATAAATATTGTTTAATTAATCAAGTAAATACCCGAATACTCTAACAAGATCTATGTGTTTTCAAATTTCAAATTCAAATTTTCATTTACAAGTTCAGTTTCCAATTAAAGTTTAAAAATTTAAAGGTTAATTTCACAAAAAAACCTAAATTTTCTTGATTTAAAATTGAGCTTGTGTGTTGCTAAAATTTGGATTAATTATTTTAGATATGGGTGTTCTCAAATTTCAAATTCAAATATTCATTTACAAGCTCAATTTTCAATTAAATTTTAAAAATTTAGAGGTTAATTTCACAAAAGAAAACCCTAATTTTTAAATTGAACTTGTGATTTGCATAATTTTTCAAGTGTGTTTTAATATTTAGAGGCATTCATTTCATAGTTTTGTTTAAAAGAAAAATACAAAAAATATATGTATAATAATTTTTAAAAATACAAACAAAACAAAAAAAAAAAAAATTTTGCATTTTGTGTGTTTGCATACTTTAGTTCATTTCATTGCAATATTTAGCATTTCTTTTCAAAATGTCAAATTACTCTTTGCAATATTATCATGTCTAACAATCCATTTGCTTATAATGACTATTGTTTTGAAGAAGTATATAGTAGATAAGAACTTGAGGAGGCTCTTGATGGTTTCCTTTATCCTAAGCATTCTAAACCATCCTTTTGCCAAAGGTTAATCAACATAATGTGTGAGCCATTTAGTAGTGATGACCTTGAGATGATGGATGAAACTCTTGATGACTCCATTATTCCCTTTACATCATCCTCTAAATCTCTAAAAACTCACAAATATATTGTCATGCATGACAATCTATTTTATGAACCTTTACCTTCTATCAATCCTATTTATGAAGAAACTTTTGTGATAAAGGAAATTTATGTGGTGTACAATCCTCTTTATCAAACTTTACCTTTTAGATATGAAACCCTAATGAACCATGATACTTCATCTCCTAAATCTTCTCTTGTTCTTGAGGATATTTTGGTGCAAGAAAAGACTATTAACACTCCATTTACAACTCTTCCTCTTAAGGATGAAGTTTTGAAAGTTGATGATCTTTCTCCTAAAATATTTCTCTGCTATAAGAATATCTTAGAGCAAGAGGATGATATCATAAACACCTTTCTTGATGTCACTTTACCTTCCATACATGGTATCTCTCCTAGAGAAGAAATGTTGATGGACGTTGATTTACCCTCTCCCGATTTTGCTTCTGCCAATGAGGACACATTGGTGCAAGAAAAGGTTATGAGCACTTCTTTCAAAGATCTCCCTCCTAAAGAAGAATCTTTGAAGAATGATGTTTATCCTAAAATGTACCTCCCCCATGAGGATAATTTGCCACAAGAGGATGATATCATTAGCAATTTCCTTAATTCTCTCCCTTCTATAGATGTATCCTTGGAGAATATAGAGATAAATCAAGTCAATACCATTTATGTTTCTAGTTATGAGAAGCCTAAACCCAAGGAACCTCCCCTAAAAGTTTCAAAATACATATGTAAAAGAGATGTTATGGAAAGACAACTAGAACAAAAATATGAGTCTAAAATACATCAAACATTTAATGTTTGTGTCAAAAAGAAATATCCCAATGTTCTTCTCACTTCTCTTTCTTCCCCATATCACCCTAAGAAACACAATGATAAGGATCTTGTTGAGAAACTCCCTAGTATCTTATTAAATATCTCCCTTTGGGAGATTCAAACTTCACCTTCATACCATAGGTTGATCTAAGAAGCTTTTCATAAAGTGGTTCATCATCCTTCTTCTAAACCAAATGATATCACATTCTCACAAGATGAATTGCCTTCTATAGAGGTTAGAAATGGAGATGATCCCCTTATAATTACTCCTTTTATTTATGAACACAACATAAGAGGTACCTTAATTGATAATGGGTCAACACTTAACATTTGTTGTGTGGACTTATTAGACAAGGTCAATTGAGATCATTCTTTTATTCAACCTGACCTTCTTTGTGTTCATGGCTTTGATAATGTTCCTAGAGAGTTGCTTGGTATAGTCATATTACCTATCAAAGTAGGACCTATGAATTTACCTACTCCTATTCATTTCATGTCCAACCATCTTAAGTATAACATTCTTCAAGGTAGACCCTAGATTCATGCTATGAAAGCAGTCCCTTCTACTCTTCGTCGCACAATTAAATTCATATATCATAATGAAATTCACACAACCAAGGCTGATCCTAATCCTTATGATTTTGTTCATGGTGAAGTAGGATGCATTTCTCCCTTTAATACTATGATTCCTTCAACAACAAAATCTCCTATCAATGATGCTTCTTTAGAAAAGAACTGGGGTACATTAGACTTTATACCTTCCTTCAATGGGTATAAAATCCCTCAATCTAAGAAGGAAGCCTTGAAGGAGTCTTGTGTGTCATTTATCCAAACTTTTTCTAAATCAAATCTCATCTCTCTTTCCAACACATTTCTTGATGATGATGAAGGCTATTTAGACTTCAACACTTAGAATGAACCCTCTCCTCTAGACATCCCAACACATATATTTGATTCTATGAATGGATACAATGGACATGGTTTAGGATGTGTGCAAAAAGGTTTTGAAAATCATGAGAAATCTACATCACACTTTTCCCAAGAATTTCTAGGTTTCCAAAGTCCTCCTTTGTCGACATCCCCTTCCCCATTGTCTAATATGTACATGTCTTCTTGCAATTTCTGATGTATCTTGTATGAGCTTCTTAAAGCCAACTTGATTACTCTCCCATTAAAGAATCAAATAAAGAATCATAAAAAAAAGTCAACATGATTCTTCTTTTTGCAAGTATCATCAAATCCATGGCCATGCCACTAATGAATGTCATGATTTAGCAGATAAAATTCAACAACTTATTGTAACTGGTACCATTCAAATACTAGATGGCAATGAGTTGGACTCTCATATTTTGCCTTTCACGTAACATTTCAATTCATATTATGTTTCTCCTCATTATGTGACATTGGTAGCTTTCTTATTGGGGGCTCATTGTCATTCATGGTAGTACAATTTCAAGTGCAATCATACTTTGGTAGCAACATAATAGTATTTATATTCTTGTCTCCGTGATTGGGGAGAAAGAATAGCCTTTCAATAATTCTTTCTCACTTTCCCTTGTGAAGTAGGGCCTTTATTAAGGATCACTTTGTTGGAAATTTGAAGGAATTGATTATGTGTTGCATTGATGTTTGTCATTGATGGCAATATCGGTTATCTACTAGCTTTCAGTAGAGTGGTTGGACTTGTATGTTGATCTCAAGACTCTTCTCTAGTATGCTTCAGTTTGTGGAATTGGTTTGGATTGGTCATTCATGTGTTCTTGATGTGTTTCACCACCTATTGGTTTGGGACTTGATGATTCGGAAGCTATCATTTGTTCTAGTAAGCCTTTTGGTTATCGGTAAGGGTTTTACCAGAAAAGATTTATTGAAGATCTTTTGATGCACTTGATAAGTGGTGTTGATGTGACTTCTAGAAGGTTATTAGGATGTTGTTGAATATCTTGTTCATGTTCCAATTGATTGGTGATGTTGCATTTAGCTTATGATGACCTATTTTGGGTCCGGTGCTATCTAGGTTATGGACCTGTTTGTGTAACATGTTGGCAGTTGATCCCAATGCGTTACCGGTTGGATTTATTGATTGATTCATGTTGATTCGGTCTTAGGATGACTTGATTTATCATTGGTTTGAGTGTTTATGTAACAGATTTATTGTATTATCTTTTAGGTAATTGACCTAATTGTTTAGGTCCCGAGTTGGTATATATATGATGTAAGATCTCTTTGTATATCGTGGAATGGTGATAGGTTATGGGATTATCTGTGTGTGAATAAGGTTGTAATCATATGTCAAGGTTGTGATCAATCATAGGTGATCGAATTGGGTTTGTGAAAGAGGTTTAAGACCTCCGGTGTTGAGATTAACCAGAACTATACTTGGGCATAGGAGATGTTATTCTTGCAATTCACTCATCTTTTCGGATTGTAGCCTGGATTTCTTTTGTACTCAGTGAGGCTCCTTTTGCGATAAGAATTGTGCTCTAGGTTGTTTTCCTTCCTGCATGTGCATGCCCCTCTCTTTGGAATCACATATTTACTATAGAAGTATTATCTGACTATGGGTAGGCTTCCCACCATGGTTTTTCCCTTTACTGGGTTTTCCATGTACAAATCTTAGTGTTATGTGTTGTGGATGGATGGTTAATTCTTAGTTATTTAAGTTTGTGCTTAATTGTTATATTTGTTATTCTAGTAGAAGGTTTTGTGTGCTTAAAGTTCCATAACTTGTTGACAATTGATTCACGCCCCCCCCCCCTCTTAGTTGTCCACCAGTTATCTGAGACATCTAACAATTGGTATCAGAGCTTGGTCCTCTCTCTAGAAGCTTAACCGCTTTAGGAAGATCCTATGGCATCTAACACTTCAAATTCATCTACAGTTGTTTTTTGGAGAGAGATTCCTAGGCTTGATGGAACAAATTACAGAGTATGGAATATTCAAATGGATACTTATCTGAGATGTCTTTGGCAAGGAGATCTGGGAGATCATTGGGAAAGGATATACTCCTCATAATCTTGCATCTAGCAATCCTCCTCTTGCACTTTCTGATCAGAAAGTTATGGGACTATCAGACAAATCATCTGCTAAATATATTTGGGAGAAGTTGGAGACTCTAAATGAAGGTTACCCTACTGTTAAAATTGCTAAACTTGATGGTTACTAGGTGAGGTATGAGAACCTAAAAATGGAGGAAGATGAAAGGATTACTACCTTTATGGAAAGAGTTAATGAAATTGTCTTGGGAATTCAGTGTTGTGGTGGATCTCTGAGAGAAGATGAGATTGTTTCTAAAGTAATAAGAGCTTTACCACCAACTTACAAGATGAAGGCTACTACAATTAATGAGCTGAGAACAATGTCTAATACTTATGTTAATAGGGATACCTTGGTTGGAAAGTTATCTACTTTTGAGCTTGAAGAATTTGGTCCTCTTGGAGTAGCAAAGACTGAATCTACTTTTCATGCATCTACATCATCAATCGGCAAGAGTGATTGGAAAGCCTTATATGTGAAGGAACTGGAAGAAATGAAGAAAGAAGATGAAGAGTTTGAACAACTTGAAACCCTATTTTCTAGAAGAGTACCTAAAGGTCTGGCAGGAAGTAAGTATGAAGGCAAATCACCTTTTAAATGTTTTACATGTAATAAGATAGGTCATTTTTCATCTAGATGTCCTAAGCGGAATTCACGATTTGAGGAAAGAGCTAGAAGATCTTTTAAGAACAAGCATAAGTACAAGAGAAATAAAGATAAATCATACTACTATGTGGATGAGGAAGGTGTGACTAATTTTGATGATGAACTGGCACAAGATTCAGCTAGTAGATCCGGCAATTGAAAGGAATGTGTATTCTTGGCTATTAAGGAAGATGCTCTGGCACATGAAGAGAAGGCCCTTGCTGCTAAAGTTGAAGACAAGGATGAATGGGTGATAGACAGTGGATGTTCACATCATATGACTAGAGATAAAAGGAAGTTTCTATCTTTACAAGAATTTGATGGTGGTCTGGTTAGATTTAGAGATGGCAAAGCATGTATGACCAGAGGAAGAGGAACTATATCACTAGATGGTAAGCATAATACTGATAATATTTATTATGTTGAAGGTTTAAGGCATAATATTTTGAGTGTAGGATAGTTGGTGGATAACGGTTTTCAATTACAATTCAAGGATGGAAAATGCAAGGTCATTAACAGATCTGGATTGGAGATTGCAACTCGTACTCAGACTAAAGGTAACATCTTTCATTTGAACTCCGGTGAGAAGACATGTTTGATTGCATAAATTGATAAGAGTTAGCTATTGCATAAGAGGTTGTGTCGTGAATTTTGATTTCATTGTAAAGATCAGTTCAACTAAGCCTGTTAGAGATATACCTAAGATTGTGAAGCCCTATAATCCGGTATGTAAGGAATGTCAAATGGGAAAGCAGGTTAGAACTTGTTTTAAGAGTATACAAGAAAAATCTAATGATGTTCTTGATCTTATTCATATTGATTTATGTGGTTATGATAGAATAAAAAAAATTTCAGGGTGATAGATATTTCATGCTAATCATTGATGAGTATTCTAGAACGATGTGGGTTACTTTTCTAAGGGAGAAATTTGAAGCATTTGAAAAATTTAAGATCTTTAAAGCTAAAGCTGAGACAAAGACAAGGTTGAAGATTAAATGCTTAAGGTCTGATCAGGATGGTGAATTCACATCTAGTGAATTTAATAGTTATTGTGTGAAGCATGGCATAAGGAGATAGTTGTCTGCACCCCAGACACCTCAGCAAAATGGTGTTGTGGAAAGGAAGAACATAACTATCTTGGATGCGGCTAGAACTATGATGATGGAAGCTAATTTGCCTCATATCTATTGGAGAGAAGCTATTAGCATGACAGTGTACACATTCAATAGAGTTAATATCATAGGATACATCGATAAGACACCTTATGAGTTATGGTTTGGTCATACACCTACAGTTAAGTATTTCAGAATCTTTGGTAGTAAATGCTATATCAGAAGAGATGATTCCATTGGAAAGTTTGATCCTAGATGTGATGAAGGGATATTTCTTGGTTATTCTAATGAAATCAAAGTATATAGATGTTATAACAAAAGATTGTAGAGGATTGTGGAGAGTGCTAATGTCAAGGTAGATGAGCAATACGAAGGTCAAATCAGAACTTATGAGAAAGAACCGAAAGTGGAGATGATCATAACTGAACTGGTAGCGCCTGTACCGGAACAGAATGTTGAACTAGTTACTCTGAAAGTATCAGAAAATTCAACAATAACTTAATATCAGAGCAGGGAAACAGAAAGTCAGAAGACTCCTAGGTATGTAAGGTTAAATAATTTAGAAGATCAAATCATTAGAGACAAGAGAAAAGGAGTAATAACAAGAAGAAGGTTGGTAGCTGAAGAGGTATGTTTAATTTATCAAGTTGTACTGGCATAATTAATTGAAGCATGCAAAGATGAATGTTGGATGAAAGCTATGGAAGAGGAATTAGATCAGATAGAAAAGAACAATACATGGACTTTAGTTCCCCAGCCTAAAAATAAGAATGTTATTGGGACTAAATGGGTCTTAAGGAGCAAATTGAATGAAGATGGACAAGTTGTGAAGAATAAGGCTACATTGGTATGCAAAGGTTATTCTCAAAAGGAAGGAATTGATTATGATGAGACTTTTTCTCTAGTAGCTAGGATTGAAGCTGTGAGATTATTTCTTGCTTATGTTGCACATAAGAAATGCAAGGTTTATCAAATGGATGTCAAGTGTGAATTTCTGAATGGAGATCTTGAAGATGAAGTTTATATTGAGCAGCCTGATGGATTTTCACTTTCAAATGATAAAAACATGGTTTGTAGGTTAAGGAAAGCTTTATATGGATTGAAACAAGCCCCTAGAGCTTGGTATGCTAGATTGGATAAATATCTTTTGAAGCTTGGTTTCATTAATGGTAATGCTGACTGTAACTTGTATTATAAGATCACTGATGATGACATGCTGATTGTTGAGGTCTTTGTTGATGATATCATTTTTGGAGGTGAAGATAGGTTATGCATGGAATTGTCTAATAATATGAAGAATGAATTTGAAATGTCTATGATTGGGGAGATGAAATTTTTCTTAGGTTTGTAGATTACTCAAACTAATAAAGGTATTTTCATTTGTTAAACAAAGTATGCTAGAGAGTTGTTGAATAAATTTGGTATGGAAAATTCTAAACCGGTTGGTACTCCTATGGTTACAAGTGAGAAATTAACAAAGAAAGATGTATCAGCTCTAATAAATCCTACAAGGTATAAATCTATGATTGGAGGTTTATTATATTTGACTCAGACTAGACCAGATATAATGAATGTAGTTTGTATTGTATCAAGATATCAGAGTGATCCTAGAGAGAAACATGAGAGTGCAGTGAAAAGGATTTTCATATATTTACAAGGAGCAACTGAGTATGGTTTGTGGTATCCTAAAGATGATGGATTTACACTATGTGCATATACAGATGTAGATTGGGCTAGAGATGTTGATGACCAGAAGAGCACATCTGATGGAGCTTTCTTTCTTGGAAAGAAACTTATTTCATGGACCAGCAAGAAACAGTCATGTACTTCTTTACTACTATTGAAGTTGAGTATGTTGCTGCTACTACTAACTGTACACAAGTTCTATGGATGAAGCAGATGTTGAAGGATATAAGGATAGATTGCAATGAACCGGTAGTTATTCACTATGATAACTATGTTGCTATTGACATATCAAAGAATCTAGTATTTCATTCTAAGACAAAGCACATATCAATCAAGTACAATTTTTTGAAGGAGAAGGTAGAAGCAAATGAAGTCAGACTGGTTTATGTGAACACTAAAGAGAAGATTGCAGATATCTTCACTAAACCTTTGCATAAGGAATCATTTGAGTACTTCAGAGATAGATTGGGAGTTTCTGCCCCTCCGGTAGAGACTTGAGTAATGTGGATTGGCATCAGTCAAACATGCATTTATTAGAGCTATCATTCATTCTGGATTGATGTGATGGTGCTACTACTCAAGGGGGGTAGTCAGTTGTGTGGTTCAGAGGTTTTATGATTTTTCTTTGATATTTATGTCAGATTTATGGCATTGATGTCAAAGGGGGAGAGATATATGTGAAAAATAGAGCTTAATAGATATATCAGTTAAAAGGGGAGAGATCAGAGCTTAATAGAGATATCTTTCACAGGGGGAGTTTGGTCAATGATTGTCATATAATTTTGTGGGAGATTGTTGGTTGTTTTCCTTTGGGGGAGACTTGTTTGGCATTTCTTGGCACCTTGATGTTTTTCACATCTAGTGTTGCCATCAATGCCAAAGGGGGAGATTGTTGGCAATTTGGAGGAATTTATTATATGTTGCATTGATGTTTGTCATTGGTGGAAACACCAGTTATCTATCAGCTTCTGATAGAGTGGTTGGACTTTGATGTTGATCTGGAGACTCTTCTCTGGTATGCTCTGGTTTGTGGAATTATATTGGATTGGTCATTCATGTGTTCCTGATGTGTTTCATCATCTGTTGGTTCAGGACTTGATGATTTGGAAGCTATCATTTGTTCTAGTAAGACTTTTGGTTACTGGTAAGGGTTTTACCAACAAATCTTTGTTGAATATATTTTGATGCACTTGATAAGTGGTGTTGGTGCGGCTTCTATAAGGTTATCAAGATATTGTTGATTATCTTATTCATGTTCCAGTTGATTGGTGGTGTTGCATTTGGCGTATGATGACCTATTTTGGGTCTGGTGCTATCTAGGTTATGGACTGGTTTGTGTAACATGTTGGCAGTTGATCCTGATGCGTTATCGGTTGGATTTATCGATTGATTCATATTGTTTTAGTCTTAGGACGACTTAGTTTATCATTGGTTTGCATGTTTATGTAACGGATTTATTGTATTATCTTTTAGGTGGCCGACCTAATTATTTAGGTTCGGGGTTCGTATATATATGATGTAAGATCTCTTTGTAGATCATGGAATGGTAATGGGTTATGGGATTATCTATGTGTAAATAAGGTTGTAATCACATGTCGAGGTTGTGGTCGATCATAGGTGATTGAATTGGGATTATGAAAGAGATTTAAGACCTCTGGTGTTGAGCTTAACTGGAACTGTACTCAGGCATAGGAGATGGTATTCTTGCAGTTCACTCGTCTTTCTGGATTGTATTCTGGATTTCTTTTGTAGTCAGTGAGGCTCCTTTTGTAATGAGTAGTGTGCTCTAGGTTTTTGGCCTTCTTTCATGTGTAGGCCCCTCTCTTTGTAATCACATACTTACTGCAGAAGTATTATCTAACTATGGCTAGGCTTCCCACCGTGGTTTCTCCCTTTACCGGGTTTTCCATGTACAAATCTTGGTGTTATGTGTTGTGGATTGATGGTTAATGTTTTGTGATTTAATTTTGTTCTTAATTGTTATATCTGCTATTGCGATATTTGGTTTATACATTCTGGTAGAAGGTTTTGTGTGCTTAAAGTTTCATAACTTGTTGACAACTGATTCACCCCCCCCAATTGTCCACCAGTTATCTGAGACATCTAACACACTTATCAATTATGGAGGTGTATATCCATATTGAGGATCTCCTTCCTCTTATTGGAACAATAATCCCTAATGAGGATCTTATCCTTGCCTTATAAGTGCATATCCTTAATTGGAGCTCTTCCCTAGTGTTGAAAGTCTATTATCATTCATCAAATTCTTCTCTTTATTGAGTGGTATATTTTATAATGAACCCTTCTATATTGTGATATGCATCTCTACTAATGATATTTTTCTTATTTTAGAAGAGTGTTTCCTTTATAAATGATCCCTCTTTGGTTTCCTTGTCTCCATGCTTGGGGGGAAAGAATAATGTTCCAACTCTTTCTCTCTCTCTTTTTCCAAAGATTGTCTTTTTCCTTTGTTGAGTTGCATCTTTCATAATTTGATGTCATTTCTTATGAGTGTGTGTGCATGCCTTGTTTGAAATGGTGCATCGTTTATGAACAATCTCTCCTTAGTGAAAGTGTATGTAATCCTAAGAATACACTTTTTCCTAAATATTGGAGAAGGTGTGTATTCTTGGTCTTCTTCTCCTTCCAATATATCATCTTTATTAAGGATCTCCTCTACTATTGGAGGTAGATATCTTTATTTAAATATCTCTTCCTCCTTTTTTAATCATGCATCCCTCAAAATGATCCCTTTACATTTGTTTCAAGATATCTCTTCCTTTCTTAAAGAAACAAAGCATATTTAGGAGTCTTTCTTTCTAGCTTGGAATGCATGCATTATTGATTAGTGGATATATCCTTGGTGTTAAGGTTGGTGTCCTTGTTTCTATCTACCTTAAGACATCAACATAGGACTATGTTGATATCTTAAGGGGGGGCATATATGCAGCCTCCTAGTTGCATTTATACTATCTATTATCAATATGGGATTGTTGCATACTCATGTTTCATCCCTATTTTGACCATCATTTATGGGATTATTGCATAATCATGCTTAATCCTCATTTATTTTATCAATATGGGATTGTTTCATCCTCATGCTTCATCCTTGTTTTATGCATTTGTCTTATATGGGGTGTTCATTCTTAAAACCTGACAAAACAGTCTTACATGAGATGCTTCATGCTTGAAATTGGTCATCACTTGCACACACGCATGAGGATGAGTGGAACTAGCTAAAAATAGCTAGACTATTCCTATTCTCCTCCCCAACATGGATCACCTAGATAAAAACATCTAGGGGCAAGGTATCCATGATCTTTCTCATCATTCTTCTCATGGATCACCTAGAAAAACACATCTAGTCTCTCTCTCTCTCTCTCTCTCTTGAAATTGTAGCTTTGCTATTGATAGTTCATGTATGATGATTTTTTTTCTCTTTTATGTGATCACTTGTGTTCATGAGATGGTGTTTTTCAAGAATGATATTAGTTGTTGAGACATTTTGATATCGAGGTCTTTTTAGCTAGTTGACTTCTGGTCTTGTTTTTGGTCTTTAACTTTTGTGTGGTGTGTGCCTTTTTGTGATTTTGCCTTTATTTGCCTTGTTGTCTTTGTTTTTGTTTTTTGTTTTTGTCTTGTTTTATGTGCCCTTGCATATGTTTGAGTGAGTTAAGATCCTAATATTGTGGGCTTGGTTCCTCGAAATTGTTGATATCATATACTAGTGATTTTGCTCCACATTTCCTCTTCTTTTTCATCTCTCTTTCATCTACTTTACTATGAGTTTGCATAAGCTCATACTCTCGCTAAATTGGGGGCTAAATGCAGCATCCTAAATTGTACTCCCTTAAAATTTAGTTCAAATTTTGGGCCCTCACCTTAGTGTTCATCCCCCAACGCTTAATTAAGTCCTAAATATGCGTTCACTATGCAAATATGGCTTCATTTTTATTCCATGCATCACATGGCCCCTTAGTCTAGCCCCAAAATAGGGTAGGACTAAGGCATGGCACTCTAGTCCTCATTGGGACTAGGGTGTCATGCTCTAGTCCTCCTTAATTGGGCCTTATCTTGGCCCCCTCTTTTATTCTAAAAAATGAGCAGGAAAGCTCTCTCCATGTCGGCCTATTTTTCGACAAGAAAGCATATAAGGAGGCTTTCCCCTCTCATTTGCATATACAAACATCATAAGAGAAGGGTGTGTTGGCATTTTTGATGATGATGTTGTGATTGTCATTGATGGACACACACTTACTTTGAGATCACTTTTTGTATGTATGAATTATGCTCAACCAGTATTTGTTCCAACCGGTATTATGTATTATATTCTTTAGACTATCGGTGTTTTGCAGAGAGTGTTTACCGATCTCAAGCGGTATGAAGACCCAAAGTGGTATGAAGACCTCAAGCGGTTTGAGGATCCCAAAGCGGTACGAAGGAACAAAGTGGTTGTTATCATTTTTTCCAGTCTTGATTTTGATAAATCGGTAATTGGTAAAATGTGTGAGCCGGTAATCGGTAAATGTATGAACTAGTATTACTCTGTGATGAGTTACCAACCGATATTTATGTGATGAGTTATCATCCATCGACACTTTGTCGGTGATTTTGTGTCATGTTACCAAATGTGTCCAAATGCACTGAACCTAGGAACTTGTAATGTAATCCTATTGGACCGACATGAAATCAGATTCCTTTATAAGGACATCATGTCTAGGGTTTTAGTTGTTGTTAGGGTTTAAGGTGATTGATGAGGTTTTTGTATGTGCAATCATAGAAGAAGATTAGGTCTGTGTGAAGAAACAGAGTGTAGAAATATTGAAGACTGAAGTATTGCTGAAATGCATTAACAATGAGCTATCAAGGATCTAACCAAGCATACTGTGCTAGTATTTAGATCACTCACTTGTTGATTACTCACATCTTCGACAAGTCTAAAACCCTTAACTAGGTAGGCCTGGCAAAGCCTTTGTAAATCCTCTAACAAGGTGGTTCACAATGGTGGATCTAAAATCCTCTCACAAGGTAGTCTTTAATTGGACTTATCTCCTAACAGAGATCGAGATTCCTAACAGAATCTATTCTGGTAAAGAACATTGTATGACCTTAACCGGCCTGGTTACTATTTTGCAGATAGTTACTTGTGAGTTTCATCTCACCGTGGTTTTTCCCATTTGGGTTTCCATGTCAAAATCTCTTGTGTTATGGTGATTGTGCTCATGTGGGTGAATGTTTTATTTGTTGTTTGGTTTGCATTTGTCTTAACCGGTTTGTTAGTAAATCTGCTATACCGGTTAACTGCTAAACTGGTTAAGTGTTTGAGTTCAATAATTTTTTGTATACTAATTCACCCCCCCCCCTCTTAGTATTCATCAGGGTGCATTTATAATCATCAAGAATTCAAGCATTCAAGCATCATTACATCAAAAATATACAAGCATATGTGTGTGATTAGGGTTTTTTCATGTTCATACCATTGCATACAACATATGTGATTACATTCAAGAAGCAAAGCATCATTATCAATCATTGCAGATTTGAGGTATATATTTCCATTATTTATTTTAGTATTTGCAATATTTCAATCAAGGTTAATTCCTTAACCAAGGTTTGACTTAAGCAAGCCCCTATACCCAACCTATTTTCCTTCTTTCTATGTGCATGAAACAAGTACGGAGTTGTGATCTTCAGAATAGGCATTATTTGCAGAGATGAACCAGCCCTTTTTGATGTGTGAAAAGTGAGGAGGACCAGAGTGACGAGCGCTCTGATGCTAAAATTTTTGGAGATTTTTCAAGGATTAGTTTCAAATCTTCTTATACTGCTCAGATCCAAATGTGTGCCTCAATTTGACAATTGTAGCTCACCGTTTCTGCATTTTTACCTTCATTTTCAACACTTTTCCCTAATTTCACAATTTCAACTCACAAAAGAGGGAAAATTAACTCAACACCTTAAATCCAATAAATATTTTCAGTCCTTATCATTACTAGTTTGTGACTAAATCTATTGGATTCAACCATCTTTTGAATGTAATGGCCCAAATTAGTGGTTTTCATCTCTCTCATGGTGGAAACCCTAAATTTTTCCCCATTACAAGTTTATATAATTAATGTTTTAGTTTTGATTGGTTGGGCAATTTGGTTGTTTCTCATACAAACACCAACTCCCATTTTTTGGGAATGGTATTTGTCCAATAAATAACAAGTTTTTAGCATTGTTTTTTTTTGGAGAATGATGGGATATTTGGAGATGATTGTGAGTGACATTTGCAACATTATTGGTATTGATTTGGAGAATTTTTTAAGGAGATTTCATAAATTTTTTAGGATACTTTTGTGAGAATTTTTCTAGAGATTGTTTTTATGATTTTCACGATTGGGATGCTTGCTTGATTGATTGGGTTTTTTTTTCGTGAGGAGTTTGTTCGTGCAAGAGATCATTCTTCCTTCCCTCTTTAACCTTTATTTTCCTTTTCCAGGTTCGATTCTCAATTCCTTTTCATTTTATGAATTTAATTATGAAATGGCATTGGAAATATTGTTTTCTTTATTTTTTTATTGTCATGATTTTATTCTGGAAAGATTATGTATTTGTGGTTTGTAATTTGTATGTTAGATGAAATAGGTGTTTCCTTTGATGCATTTTTTTGGACTATATTTGGTGCTTTGGCTCTTGGAGTTTTAAAATTTTTCTTGGGAGTGATCAAATGGCATTTTTGGAAAGGGGATTCACCCCTCTCAAATGGGGTTTCAATCAATTTTTTTTATATTTATGGTTGGTTTGGTTATCAGGATTTAGGCCCAAAGTCATCCTTAGGCCACTATCCCAGTCTCTGTCACAAATACGCCAAAAAAGTGAGTGGATGCACTAAGCTATAGTGTAAATGCACTAAAATACTGTGCAAAACTTCTTAAAAAAGTGGTAAATGTGCTACTTTGGGGGTTTTAGTGTAGAAACTCTATTTTGACTTCCCAATTCAATTGTAGGGACTTGTGTCAATCCAGGTCAATCCAAGGGATTTTTCTTGGGTTTATATCTTTTATTGTAATATTTATAGAGGTTTTAGGATTATTTTTAAATAAATTTATGTTCTCCTTTTAGTTGTATTCATTCATCTAATATGGTTTGTTGGTTTTGCATTCATGATGATGCCTTGAGTGCATCTCGATTAAAGAATTTTATGTTGATCTAAAAGAAAGTTATGGATCATTTTTTGATATGGATTAAATGTTATGTGAGTTATTTGATGCTTCATATGATCCTATATATCTCTATTTCATGTTAAGAGCCTTAGGCTAGGGGTGTCTAGGTACATTTTAGGGGGAGTGGCTTCTAAGTGGGTGTTGGGGCCCTAAGTGGCTAGCAGAGAATCTCATTGGAGGTTTCTTTAACAAGTGATAATTAAATATATTAGGAGGTAAGGTAGGCATCACATTAAAAAGATAATTATGGTGCCTCAACTGATGGCCTAGAGTGCTTGTATATGCTCAAGATGAGATTGGGAAGGCCTATGGGGAAATTGTACCTCCTTGTCCTCACGAAAGGTGGATTTGGTTCCGCATGTGTGTCACATGGGAGTTAGGGGCAATAAGGCTGCTAGGGAAACTCATGGTGATAACATTTGATGACACTCTTCCCTATGTTTATCATAGGTCCTTATCCTATGTGTTATGTAGAAGCCTTTGGTAGTTAGTTTTATGTTTTGTTCTAATCCTTGTGATGTTGCATTCGTGTGTTCATTGTATTTCCTTGGATGTGTTAGTGTTAGCCTTAGTTGTATGTTTGGTGTGTGGGGCCTTATGTCATTCTCCAGAGCACAGGGGGGTGGACCTTTAGGTTCCATATGGATGGGTAGTTGATGTTTTCTTCCATTGGGTTTTTTGGTGATATGAACTCATGAGATTCATAGATAAATTATGTCTTCTTTAGTTGCTAGAGCTTTGGAATTAGGATGCAAGTTGTATTCTATTATGTAATATTGCATTTATGTATCTAGGATAGATTTCCATTTATATTCATTATGTAATAAGTGTTAGACAGTTCAAATAACTGGAAAACAAATGAGAGGAAGGGGGGGTGAATCATTTGTCACAGATTACAGGAATCATTAGCAATTTAAACTTTAATATCATAACCCAAAATATTAATACTGGAATAGCAGATAAACCAATTAAGCATAAACAATAATCACAAAATAAAATTCATCCATATAACACCAAGATTTGTACGTGGAAAACCTAGTAAAGGGAAAAAACACGGTGGGAAGCCTACCCACAGTCAGATAATACTTCTGCAATAAGTATGTGAATTACAATTGAGGGGCCTACACTTGCAGGAAGGCCAATAGCCTAGAGCACACTGCTCATCACAAAAGGAGCCTCACTGACTACATATAAATTCAGACTACAATTCGAAGAAGTGTTGAACTGCAAAAGATGGCATCTTCTATGCCTGAGTATAGTTCTGATTAAGCTCAATACCGGAGGACTAAATCCTCTTACATAAACCCAATTCAATCTCCAATGATCGACCAACTCATCTACCTGAATGATATTGCATTATTCACACTTTACATTCCTTAACCATGACCTCTAACATTAACCATGATGATCTACAATGAGATCTTACATCTATATATACAAACCCTCGACCATAAACAATCAGGTCGGCCACCAGACAATAAACCAATTACATAATTATAAACTATGTCCGCCTTAGACCAAACAAATAATATCAACACATAAGACATCCCAGAAATACATTAATAGGTCCTATCCAAACGTTACATTAAAGTTGGTTCATAACCTAGATTAATCGGGATCAAGTATAGGTCCATATGCTTCAACAATGATCTCCATCCGCCAAGTCTCGAAAATGATCACCAACAACATCCTAAAACTCCATCAGAAGCTGCACCAACACCTGTATACACATAAAAATGGCTATGAGAAATTAAATAAATATTTTGTACTTATTTAATAATTATTCTTCTATTAAATAGTTAATTCGAAAAGATTAATTTATTTAATTCATTTCATGTCTTTCTATTAATTAATTTAATTGAAATATTTTATTAATTAATTCATCTATCCTATTCCTCTAATTAATTAAATATCTGATATTTAATTATTTCCTCCAATCATATAAATATCTAATATTTAATGGTTATTCTTCTATCCTATAGTCTTAAATATTAAATAATTCTTAATTATTTAATCTCTTTTCCAACTCATTCTTCCATCTCCACTTCATCTTCCCTTTGCCAACCAATCAATCATGTGGCTAAAGATATTAATGCAAAAGAAAATTTAATGCATTTGTAATATAGATTCGCGCCTGTGTGAGTTCTGACAATGCCTTTATTTGATAGGTTAGCGCTTTTGTTTTGCAGGGTAGTGCATTTGTCATTTAGGTTAGCGCTTTTGTCTATAAATCAACGCATTTAATCTTTAGAACAACACTTTTGTCATTCAGGTTAACGCATTTGTCGGTTTGGTTAACACTTTTGTCAGTGAATTCTCGCTTCTTAGTCCGTAGAGCAGCACTTTTGTATTTCAAATTAGCGCTTTGTCCTTTAGGTTAGCACTTTAGAGGTGAAAGACAATGCATTTGTTAGGATAGCGCTTTTATTTGCAACTAACAAAATTTTCTTGCAGGTCCGAATGTCCGAGAACTAAAATTTTCAAACTACTGACATGTATATATGCAGGATTCTTTTTAAGCAAATTTCATGCATTTCCTCACCTAGTTAAGTAAGAGCTCTATTTTGGAGAGTAACACATCATATCTTGCTCATTTAGCTTAACTAAGGGGATAAATTGATAGCATGCAACTTGCATTTTGAGTGACTTCTTTAAAGTAGTTGCACATAGATTTTAGAAGGCTAAAATAAACTTGTGTTTTCCGTGCTTGATGAAGTAGTAGGTAAGTATTCTCTCACCCTCATATGGTGATCAAAAAACCAGACCTACTTTCTTTTATGTATAACCTTTAGAGGGTCTGCCTTCCTGAGCTACCTTGAGGGGGGCAGTGAGAAGGGAATGACCCAAAGTGGAAATAGGCTAATACCGAGTCCTTCCAATCCACTCTAAATAAATTATGTTTGTGATGAAAGTCACAAGCAACATGTGATGATAAGTTCATACTGACACTATGTTTCCCCATAAACCCTATGGAGCATAACCTCTATATGCTGGGAACCTTCTGTATTTATAGAGCTAAAAGTGTCGCATGTATCGCCACATGACCGGAAGCCTTTACTAAAAACCACTTGTACTAGTTGCCAAAATCCTTCTAATTGTTGGTGTAGGAGGTCGGACCTCTGAAGCTGCTCACACACATACGGTTATTAGTAGAGATATAAAGTTTGCCATGGGAAGTTTTCATGGAAACTGGTGCTTGGCTGCCCCAGAGAAGTGAGTGTTGAGGGTGAAGCCAGTGGGGTCAAGCATCTAAATATTCTCTTTGAATAGCGTAGCCTTAGGGGAAACCCCATGTGAGATTCAACAATTATTGTCTCGGCCTGCCATAGGATTTGTACTTTCTTATGCATTTTGTTTTTCAAAACATTGTATCTTCTATGTCTATGACATGTTCAAAATGGTCAAAAATTAAAGAAAATCATCATCTAAAAATGAGCAAAAATCCAACAACTTGCTGAAAGATTTGAAAAGAATCCTTGAAACATAGTCAGAATAGTGCTTTCAAGCAACAAAATTGTGCTTTTATCCCATAATTTAACACTCTTTACCACAAGAGTTAGCACAAAGGCTTTTTCACATCTAAAAAGCATATCAAACCAAAATTTCAGCATCAGTATCAAAACACTTCATGAGTAGATTTGTCTCTAAACTATCACACATTTTCAAACTAGTTCAATAACTAGGTCACTAATCCAATAGGCTATTTCTGAAAGGTTTCCATAAGCATAAACATTCAACAAGCTATTGATTCAAACATTTAAGTACAAAAATCAACATTATTGTCAAGTTTCTCATCAGGATATATCAAATCCTCTATCACAAAGCTTGATCAATTCATCTTGTGTTCATTATCTTGGATATATCTTTCCTATTTTGAACCTAGGTCATATCAAAATCATAATTGCACCAACATTGCAATCAAACAAACTTGTAAACTATCAGATGCTTAGTATCGCCTTAAGAAAAGAAAACCCAATTATAAAGCTACTCAAAAAAGTAATATTCTTGTATATCAATCGCGAGATCTTATTAAAACATAGGACATTCCTACACCATTTTCATTAATATTTACGTGGCTGCGGGACAGAATTTGACAGAGAAATTTTGTAAGGATGTGCTTTTCAACAAAGAGACGCTTTATCACAACAAACAAACAATAGTGGTAAAATCAACAAAGCATATCTTCCTAAACCAATAATCACCTATTGAGTTGTCTTTTGGAAACTTCAAAAATTTCGAAACAATCACATGCCAGTTTGTACTAGAGCTCAATACAAACAACTTAGAAAACAACAAAAACAAATGGAGGAAGAAGATAATCCGATGTTCCAAACTTTTGGGTATACAGTTGTTGACGAAGAAGCGGTCAATAACACCATTAGAGACCTTGAGAAAGATTTCAAATTTGATAGACTAATGGAAAAATTATTGGCAAAGCAAAAAGACAAATATCTTTTGATGTTGGCAAAATCAGGAGCTAAATTGCTACAAGACTTTAACATAGAAAGCTTGAAACAAGATGTGGAGGCAAGTAACACCCAAAACATAGATGATCCAAATAACAAAGATGTAAATAAAGAAATTCATGAAGAGACAAGAAAAGAACGTGATGACACAAGAAGTGAGTGTAGGGATAAATAACTTACGAAGAAATAAGGAGAAACCGTATGGATAATCTGTTGTTAAATCTCACTCAACAAATGCAAACTCTACAACAACATATACAAGATATGTAGAATGGAATAAGCTCCAAGAAGTATTCATTGGAAGATATCTTCCCATATCCTTTCGATAAAAATTTGAATATAATACCATTTCCACAGCATTACGAGATCCCTAAATATGACAAATACGATGGAAAATATGATCCTCGGGATCACATTAGGGAGTTTTGTACTATGAGTATGGAATTTGCGCACGATGAAACTTACCTAATGCATCTTTTCCCTAGGAGTTTAAATGGACAATTAATGGAATGGTTTTCAAGATTACCATCTGGAATCAAATCTTTTGAAGAACTCATGAATAGATTTATTTCACAATACTCTTACAATGTAAGGAATGAGATAACAATGTTGGATTTATGCAATGTTAAACAAAAGAATGGTGAATCTTTTATGATCTTCTTGCAGTGATGGAAACAGATGTTTAATAGGTATCCAAGAGATGTACTTGATCAAGAAAAGATGGACATATTCATTGATAATCTTATCAGTGAAATGAGTTATCGACTAAAAATTTAATGTCCTCCCTCTTTCGCCAAGATGATTGAGAATGGTTTGAAAATAGAAGACGCAATGGTAAAGAAAGGAGAGATAAAACTTTACAAAAATTCTTACAACAACAACAACAATGGAAACAATGGCAAACCCAAGTTCTGGTCAAAGAATAGGAATATCATCAATGGAGGAAATAATAACAATAGTGCTACGAAATAACAACCAATCTTTAATCTATCAAGTCAAATCCCAAACAATAACAATCAAGAAAGCAATAAATCCAAGTCTTTTTTCTCCAATCCTCGCAATAAATTCACAAACATTGGAGAATCCTTGGAATCAGCTTTAAAAACTCTTCTTGCAAACAAACTAATTGTTTTACCAGAAGCAAGAAGTTATGAACCACAAGTCAAGCCTAATTGGTGGAATGATAATCATTTTTGTAATTACCATCAGAATAAAGGACACCAAACTAATTATTGTCAGAGATTGAAACACCTTATCCAAGATCTAATCGATAATGGAACTATCACAGTGGATAGCCATAAGACAAACGAATCACACCTAGCCTTCAAAACTCCACTTCTGAATTATGAAAAAGGTGAACAATCCCAATTAAAAGATGACAAAGGAAAAGCCAAAGTGAACTACACTTATATATATGATGATGTGGTAAATTCCATTATTGTTAAAGATAACACACCTTCAGATCCAATCAATGTCATTACAAGAAGCAAAGTGAAGGTCACCTTTCCGGGTATAACAAAAGACTCAACATCCACTTCACAACAATACAATTTAGTAGAGAAATTACAAAGAATACCCGCTCAAATATCAATTTTGGAACTTCTCAAAGTTTCACCTATGCATAAGGAAATTTTGGAAAAAGTTTTAGTAGAAACAATAGTTTCAAAAGACTTGGATGTAGATTAGTTCCATAACATTGTGGGACACCTTATAGCCCCTCATTGCCTATCATTTTTTGACAATGATGACACTTCCTTGCAACATCCTCACAATTATCCCTTACATGTTGAAGTCACCATTAATAAAACTCGTGTCAAATGCTCACTCATAGATGGTGGAGTAGGCTTAAACATTTGTGCATTAAGTTTAATAAAGGCTTTGGGATATTTAGAAAATGCAGTAGATCCAAAGAAGAAAATAACCATTAAGGCTTATGATGAAGCAGAGCGTTTTTCTAAAGGAACTGTGGTGTTACCAATCAAAATAGGACCTATGGAAAGAAATACATTATTTCAGGTTTTAGATTTGAACCTCTCATAACATTCTTCTAGGAAGGCCATGGACTCACAACATGCAAGCAGTTCCTTCTACATATCATCAATGTGTAAAGTTTCCTCATGAAGGACAAGATGTCACTATAATTGTAGACTCTAGCCAATATTGCAATAATCTGAAGCCAACACAAGATACAAGAGTTCCACATAACAGAGAATCAGTATATCCTACCAAATAAATTCAAGAAAAGTTATGGGAAACCTTCGAGAAAAAGCTCAAATTAAATGATGAAGGAATGGGAAAATATTCTTTGCATAATTTTACACTTTCACCTAAATCATATGGAAAGCCTACAAATATCCAATCATGGACCTTAGAGAAATCAAAGGACATGTTTAATGGAGAATTTGTTAGAGTTGGAACACTTGAAGAAGAAACTGAAGACAAGGACATTCTTGGTTGGTTGTACAAATATGAAAATGAAACTATAGCAATAGCTATAGAAGTCAATATTCCCATAGAACAATATTGCAATGGTTATAAGATCATGCAAAAAATGGGATATGAAGGAAAAGGACCAATTGGTAAGCGACATCAAGGTATTTCAAAACCTATTTGTCCTCACTTGCAATCTAAAGAAGACAAATCAGGCTTTGGATACCTAAAATTAAATCAAAAGCACCATAATTATCAACAGCCAAAGTGGAGAAAGAAATCGATCTCTAAAGAAGAACAATGGCAAGAAAAGCTACATCAAGCAGCAGAAATAGTAGCTATTAAGCAGAAACAAGAAGAACATGAGAAACAAGAAGAGGAGATTGCAATCAAAAGAAAAAAAGAATTTTGTCAATAAGTTCAAGAAATACGAGCAAATACAAAATATGAACAAGATATTCCAGAAGCTGTGAAAGTAGAGCTGGCAAAAATCAGGGAACTTTTTGCACCATACAACATTCTTGTGTGGTATAGTGGTGTAGTCCTAGACAATGGTTCAGAGACAGATTCAAATGAATATGAATGGGGTCCAGATGTCTCATCTAGTATATCAAGTGAAGAAAAAAATGAAGAGCGAGCAGCTATCACAAAGGAAGACTTGTCTATTACAAAACAAAAGACAAAGTTAGAAAGAAGACAAGAGGAACTCAGAATCTAGAGAAAAGAGGCATATACAAGATAACAAAAGAAAGGGGATGAAAAAGACCAATAAGTAATGCCACAAGAAGCACAAACAGATATGGATCAAGCATCTGGAAATATCAGATTTCTATCAAATGAGGAGCGAGATGTACTAAGGTATGGCAGAACCATAGAAGAACTAAGAGATAGTCAAGTATGATTGACTATTAGTCCAGAAGAGGCTGAATTTGAAAGAAGATAAAAGCTAGCAAAAGAATCCTCTATATTATGTACACAAGTATGTCAACTTCAAAATACAAATGAATTTATTGAAAATAATCAAGAAGGAACTTGCAATACTAAAGATGTGTGTGTTGATATAATCCATTCATTTAAGGGACAAAAGTCAGATGAAGAGCCATTTGAGTGTGAACTACAAAATACCAATACTGATTTTGTTAGAACTAATTAGAGAACACCTAGGAGAGACTATCCTCAAGATCATTCTATCTATGAAATTACCTACTCTATGCCAAATTATGACCATTGTATCATGAACTTTGAATCACCTAACAATGATGATGATTATGACTTACCCCTTCTTCATCCAGAACTAATTGAATGGGATAATCTAGAAAACCATGAATTGGATGTCTTTTCCAATGATCATGACTTAGTTGTGTATCTTAATGTTTTCAAACCCATAACACCTAAGATATCTTCCATTGCAGAATCAAGGAACGTTTCTTGCAGTCATGAGAATGCCAAACTTTCCAGTCACAAAATTGAAATAAAACAAGGAAAGAGACTTAGTGTTGAAAACCATTTCATGGCAACACTAGATCAATCAAGAGAAAAAATAAAGGACGTATCTAATGGTGAAAACCTCTTTGAGGTGCTAGAAGATGGAAATTTTGACATCCTCCCTACATATTTTAAGGAGAGATCCGGTATTCTAATAGAACCAACAGAAGCAATAAACATTGGCACATCAAAGGATCCCAAGATACTTCATTCTATTGCCTTATTATCAAATAAAGAGAGGAAAGAATACATAGAATTCTTCAAACAAAGACAAATAAATTTTGCTTCGTCCTATGCAGACATGCTAGGACTTAATCTAGATCTTATAATGCATCATCTCAATATGGATTTAAAAGCAAATCTTGTTAAACAAAATCTAAGGAAGATGCATCCACACATCGCTCTTCTTGTAAAAGTCAAGCTAAAGAAACTGTTAGATGTGGGTTTCATAAGACCTATTGCCTATCCATAATGGGTTTCAAGCATTGTGCTAGTGTCAAAGCCAGATAAAAGTATAAGAGTCTGCACTGATTTCAGAGATTTGAACAAAGCATGTCCCAAAGATGATTTCCCACTACCCAATATTGATATAATTGTGGACTTATCAGCAAGGCATGAGATGTTTTCATTAATGGATGGATTCTCAGGATACAATCAAATAAGGATCGCCCCTGAAGATCAAGAAAAGACAGCATTCACCTGTGCATGGGGTACTTATTGTTGGAATTTTATGCCATAAATTGGGCTTAAGAATGCAGGAGCAACTTATCAAAGAGTCATGACAACAATTTTCTATGACATGATGCATATATTTATGGAAGATTATGTAGACAATATACTTGCAAAATCTCATACAAGACTAGAACATTTGAACATCTTAAGCAAGACCTTTGATAGGCTGTAAAGATATCAGTTGAGATTAAATCCAAAGAAATGTGCATTTGGAGTAACCTCTGGAAAACTTCTTGGGTACATTATATCAGCTCATGGAATTGAAGTAGATCCTGAAAAGGTCAAAGCCATCATGGAAATAGAGTCACCTAAGAACATAAGTCAATTGCAATCTTTACAAGGAAGATTGCAATCAATCAGAAGATTTATCTCTCAATTAGCATATAGATGTCATCCATTTACTCATAGTTTACATAAGAACATTCCATTCAAATGGGATCAGAAATGTGAAGAGGCTTTTATAAAAATCAAAGAGTATCTCATGAATCCTCTAGTACCGGTATCACCAATCAAAGGGAAACATTGTTACTCTATATCTCAGTGACAAACATATCATTAGGCACTCTCCTAGCACAACATGATGAAGAAGGAAAAGAAAGAGCAGTGTATTACATCAGTAGAACACTTGTCAGTTATGAACTGAATTATACATCAATAGAGAAGACATGTCTAGTAGTTGTATTTGCAACTCAGAAGCTGCGACATTATATACTGACTCATTCTATGAAACTAATAGCAAAGACAGATCCACTAAAGTATTTGCTTAACAAGTCAACTTTGATAGGCAGACTAGCCAAATGGGTTATGATACTGAGTGAATTTGATATAGAGTATGTTGATCAAAAATCTATCAAAGGATAGGTCATTACTGATCAATTAGCTGAAGCACCTTTACAAAATGACATACCATTGCACATTGAATTTCTTGATGCAGACATTCTGACAGTAAGTACAAAAATTTGGGAATTGTACTTTGATGGTTCTTATACACAATATGGATCAGGTGCAGGAATTTTGTTCATCACACCTCAAGGACACACAGTTCCAAAATCATATAGACTGCGGTTTCCATGCACAAACAATACTGCAGAATATGATGTATCGACTATTGGGCTCAAAATGGCTATTGAATGGAATATCAAGGAATTAAATGTCTATGGTGATTCACAGCTTATCATCAACCAAATAAATGATGATTATCAAAATAAGGATGACAAACTCATGCCCTACAAATAGTTGGTAGAAGATTTTAAAGAACACTTTGAAGAAGTATCATTCACTCAAATCCCAAGAAATGAGAACAAAGAAACAGATGCAATGGCTACAATAGCATCTCTCTTGTAGAATCGAGAGAATCAACAATGTTACGAATTCCTCATGGAAGATATCTTAACCCCTACCATTCAATCCCAACATACCTACATGATCTACCGTATATCGAGAACCAGTCAATCCTTATACGGCCAAACTTATCAGTACTTAAAAGAGAATATCCTTCCTCTTGACCTATCCCACAATCAAAGAAAAAAATTTATCCGTCAGTCATCCTGCTATACTATTATTGTCGATACCTTATATAGGCAAGGTCTAGATAGCACTTTATTGAGATGTCTTGAACAAGAAGAATCTGAGAAAGTTCTTAACGAAGTTCACAAAGGTATTTGTGGCACACACTCAAGTGGATTAACATTGGCTAAGAAACTTCTTTGTATGGGTTACTATTGGCCTACTATGGAGAGAGATTCATTCACATATACCAAGAAATGCAAACAATGTCAGATCCATGGGAATCTCATTCATGCACTAGCACAAGAATTGTATCCTATGGCCGGATCATGGCCATTTTCTCAATGGGGCCTTGATTTGGTAGGAAAGACAAATCCTTCGTCCTCTAATGGACATAACTTCATTCTGACTACTTCTGAATATTTCACTAAATGGATTGAAGCAATACCTTTGACAAAAGTGATAGGAAAACAAATATCATCATTCATCTTGAATTATATAACATGTCGCTATGGAGTTCCTATGACCATTATCATTGATAATGGAAGACCATTTAAGAATCAAGATGTGAAGGAACTATGTGAGCAATTTCATATCTAACATAGGTTTTCTACTCCATATTATCCACAAGGAAATGGTCAAGCTGAGGCATCAAACAAGACTATCTTGAAAATATTGAAGAAAATAGTCAATGAAGCTGGAAAAGACTGGCACATTCAGCTAAATCATGCTCTTTGGGCATACCGAATTAGCATCCCCACACTAATGGGGGAAACTCCATATTGCTTAGTCTCTATGGATCAAAATCCATATTACCCATAGAAGTAGAGATACCTTCTCTACAGGTTTCCTTGAAAGGTCTTATACTAGAGGAAGAACGACAAGTCTCTAGACTTCAAGAACTTGAGCTAATCCAGGAACGTTGCCAAAATGCAACAGATCATTTGAAAGTATATCAACAGAGAATGGCAAGAAGTTATAATCACAGAGTCAAGCCACACAATTTTCAGATTGGAGATATAGTTCTAAGAGAGAATCGAAGAAATCAGCAAGATCGAGAAAAGAAGGGTAAATTTGAACCAAATTGCTTAGGTCCTTTTGTCATAGTAGCAGCATATGGCTCAGGAGCATACAAGTTATCTACCCCTTAAGGTGATTGGTTTGATGAACCTATCAATTCTATTCATCTTGAGAAATTCTATGCTTGAGATTTAAAGTCCTAGAAAATCATCAATAAAAAGCATATAAAGTCCTAAAAAAAGCATTAAAAAACAAAATAAAAAAAAATTTAAAGAAAAGAAAAATATATTTGAAGAGTGGATATCATCATATCAGGATCAGAGAAGGTGATGAGTGGAAGATAACATTTAAGACAAATGAAGGACTGCATGAATGGTTGGTGATGACTTTTGGATTGACTAATGCACTGAGTAATTTCATGAGGCTGATGAATGAGGTATTGAAGAAATTATTGGGTAAGTTTGTTATTGTGTATTTGGATGACATTCTAATTTTTAGTAGGACAAAAGAGGAGCATTTGTTGCAATTAAGATAAGTTTTGCAGAGGTTGAGAGAAGAAAAGTTGTTGATCAATATCAAGAAGTGTACTTTCATTAAGGATGAGTTAGTCTATTTAGGATTTGTGATATTTGAGGATGGTTTGAAGATGGACCCTCAGAAAGTGAAAGTCATTGTTGAGTGGCCTACACCAGAAAGCATTGGAGAAGTAAGATCATTTCATAGATTGGCTAGTTTTTACCAGAAGTTTATCAGAAATTTCAGTTTAGTTTGTAACCCTATGACTGAGACCATGAGGGGAGATCGGAAGGAATTCAAGTGGACCACCGAAGCAAACAAAAGTCTTGAATTGTTGAAGTAGAAGGTGACTTAGCAACTTGTGTTAGCTTTACCGGATTTCAATAAGTTATTTTAAGTGGATTGTGATGCAAGTGGAACAACAATAGGAGCAGTCTTGAGTCAAGAAGGGAGAGCAGTAGCCTATTTCAATGAGAAATTGAAAGATGCTCAAAAGAGCTATTTAGTGTATGATTAGGAAAAATGCAATAAATGTAGATGGTAAAAACCTAGTAAACGTTCGCTATCTAAAAGTGATTTCCTCCATCTATGAGATCGCTTTGCGCACATATTCACTCCATCCTATCGTATCTATCACTTCCATATATCTTAGCTTATCCATTCCATCTTTCACATCTATTGCTCTGAACCATTTAGCAGGAAATATGCAGCTTACCAACAACTATCAATCTTTGACATACTTGTCATAGTCATTGTCTTAGATTTTATCAAAATCAATCGATCTCCATTTGTATCCCTCCATGGTTTAGATCTTGATCAATTCGTACATCCATAATAAAGTTTTGTTTCCACTGGGGACAAAATCCTAATTCCTTTTTCTAAGGTGATCTTTTGAATCTTTGAAAATCCAAAACATTCAAAAAACTTAGAAAAACCAAAAACACCTAAGGTTTTGAAATAGATAACGAGCAACAAAGCAACGAAGATCAAGGAGTCTTATAACAACTGAATCGTGAAACTCAGAAAATGACGAATCAACCAACAAGTAACAAAAGATTACCAATGATCGTTCATTAAGATGATTATATCAGTTAATGACCATGAGAACATGTGAATGACCTACAAGATTTAGTGTTTATTTCTTGATTTTATTGCTAATAATGTACTCTATGCGACTCAAGGATGTCCATGATTAGAGAAGCTATGATGGGGCATGATTATTTTCTTTGATTGTTGTCTATGGTTTTTCTCTTATTAAGGTATGTACTTGTCTAAGGATATGATCAACAAAAGATCAAGGAGGACACTCTGAGTCCTACATGAAAGGGGATAATCCGTGTCTATTCTACAAGAAATACTCAGGTCAACTTGATTCATTATATCAAGTTGGTTTTATTACCTTGCTATATCAAAATCCATGTAAGAAATACTCAAGTCAGCTTGGATCATTATGTCAAGTTGCTTGTATTTTCTTACAATATTTTAAAGCTCAATGATGAAATCAAGCACTGTTACAAGATAACATATGAAGCATGGTAGTATCATTTTTAGTTAGATCATTTTGAGATTAGCTCATTATTCATCTACATTACAAGCATTCATTGTCAGCTGCATTATAAGCATTTCATTTCATTCACAGATCAACGGTCATGAATAAAGATTGAGTATACTTGGACAAACAAAACCAATTTGCATTTGATCATTATAGGTGCATTCATTTTTAGAATCATTTTAATCATCATCCATTTCATTTAGTTTCATTTTAAGCATTGCATTAGTTTGCATTCAATTAAGTGCATTTCATTAATCATGTAGTGTATCATCATTATTATTTGCATTATCATTAAAGTTCATTAAAGATCATTTAGTTGCATCTTTGCAATTAGATTCATAATCATTATAATAATTACATATAAAAATAAAAAACATATCATGTAGATCATTTGCATTTGCATCATCCTACACATTAAAAAAAGAGAAATAAAATCAATCATTCATTTGCATTCCAATATAGATCATTGCATTTGCATCATTTAAGTACAACATATTATTTCAGTTAGTAATCAGTTTTATTTACATCCAAGGTCATCAAAATAAAAAATCAAAAGCATTTATCATTGCATCATCATATAAAGCATCATCATAATGAAGAGAAAAGATCATAGCATCATCCATATAATCAATGCATATAGTTCATTATCATAAAATAGAGTAACATACACAATAAAAGATTATCATATAGAGTCTGTGTCTGCATATAGATCATCATAAAACAATAAAAGTCCAAGTATACAATGATATCGTATCAAAAATACAAGTGCCTCATCAATACAAAGTCAAGTCAAGGTTGTCCTGTACCACTACCACTTGACTTTGTCCGTCTTTGTGGCTGTGGGCGAGAAGATCCTCTAGATTTCTGTCTCACATGATCACCACTTCTCTAAGGAGGTCCCATGACTCCACCACTGCTAGTATCCATCCTCACGGCGGTATGATAGCTACCTTCTCTTTGGCTCTCTACAACTAAATCCTCATATAATTGTCGCCAATGGGAAGTCCTTTCTGGCCTGAACTAGTGCTCTAATGGTATCAGCTGAGAGAGTGCCTGATCCAACCTGTTGAATGTGATCAAGGAGGCCCTGAGTATCCTATTGTCTCCTAATAGCTCTATCTCTCTCTGTCATGAATGTTTGTACCTATGCTCTAAGCTAATCTATCTGTGCTCTGAGACTATCCACGGTCTTCTGCTCTGGCACATCCTGCTGAGGCACATGACCCCTGATCCCCTCATCCCCACCTCGTTGTCCACCTGTTGGAATCTCAGTCTGAGTAGCTCTCAGAACCCTTCATCTAATGAGTGGAACATCATCCTCTGGATCCTCATCCTCTCCACCATGAGCTGCAATAACCCTACGGTTTGGCTGAATCTGACCAAAATCAATGCCTCTCCTGAAACCCTCATCCTGTGTAGTCATTCTGGCTCCTCCTATAGAGGGTAACCCTCTGGGTGATCTCATCCTTGCCCTACCAGTATCCCTCCCAATCTGTCCTACCTCTCTCCCACCCATAGGAAGTGGTCTCCCAATCCTGCCAACTGTTCCAAATGGTCCTCCACGGACTCTCAATCGACCTCCTCTCCATTTGGGTCTCCTACCACCACCACCTCCATCTCCTCCCTCATCTCCATCCCTCCAGCCTCTTGAGTAGCTCTAATCTCTCATCTCCATCTCTGTCTCTTGATAATAGGATCATTTGAATCTCCATCATCATCTCCTAAGCTAGGAGGAGGGTCTGATGGATCGGTAATACGATGAAATGGGTGTGCAAGTATGTACTAAGCATAATCTGTAGTAACCCCAAGATCTAGAATGTGCAATCTCATATCATAAGCCACCCTAGGAGTATCCAAAAACTCTCCACGTGCTATCTCTAATGACAAAGAAGGTCCCCAATCTCGCCTATCTTTGTACTATCATGCATATATCATGACACCAGTAGGCATAGGCTGAATGATACCAAATTGTCTTAGAATGCGACTAATAAACTGTCTCTCAACAATGTATGGCATCCAACCAATGAGATATCTACTCTACATAATAAATGGTAATGTATGTGCATCATCCATCCATGGCTCAGAATCGATATATGGTCTCCAAATAACACTATCCAGTGAATCAAGAACCCAACGCCAATACTCCATCTTACCCAGCTTATGCTGAGTAAGGATATCTACATACAAATAAACATATGGTTGCGTCTCACCACGAACTCTATGATGAATAGGCCATGTAATAGCAATGTGCTCCCAACACCAGATCTGCAAAAGTGTGCATCCTATTGACAGACTAGCACTCTCATCGAAAACAACCTGATGAAGATCATGATACAAATGAGAGAGCATACAAACACCCCATGCATATCGATTCTGATGCTGCATCATGCTCTGAAGAATATCACCCCACCCAACAACAAAACCTCAAGATCTCTTGTCTGGACAGATGAATCCCCCAATCAAACTTGCAGGAATCACATGGAGAGTCTCATAATACATAATCATATCCTCCCATCGGATCTCTCCTCTCAAAATGCTCTCATCACCAAATATGGCTCTGCAATTCTTTGTCCCTCCACGATCCTAAAAATCGTACTGCACTAACTCACTGGTCACTGGGATGTGGAGAATCTTGTAGACATCCTCAAGCATCACACTAATCTCACCCGTGGGCAGGTGGAAAGTGTTATGCTTGCTATGCCATCTCTCGGTTAAAGCAGTCAACAATCCCCTATTATGAATAATATTAGGCATGTATAACAAGTGGTGTAATTCACAGGCATCTATATGTCTCACCTCTGCCTATGTAAGCTCTGGCACTAAGTGTCGCATCGCCGGGAATTTCTACCGACATTGGAGAACATCAAGTTTCTCTTGTTTACCAGGAGAATTCAATCAATCATCATTCATTTATCTATCAAATCAAAGAGATCGCTAATCTATCACATCAACAATTTGTAAATCTTTTCAAATGAAGCAAATAAGGCTATCAAATCAATCTAAACCTATCAATCACTGAGTTCAATCAAACTCTGCTATGCTCTTCATCAAAAATTAAATCAGTTTCTTGGAGCTAATCTATCCAATCAAATCAAATCAATCAATCGTTTATCCTATCAATCAACATTATCAAGACATCAATCAAGTACCTATTCATCACAATTGCATATCAAAATGCCTAAATCTAATAATCAAAGTGAATTTTAACATGAACAACATCAAACAAAGTCATTTGAAACACAAGCACTAATTTTTTTAACAAAAGCACTATTCTATTTAACATAGGCACTAAATCGAGCGTATGCGTGAACCTTTTTCGCACAAGCGCTAAACTTTAAATGCAAAAGTGCTAACATTCATCACAAATGCACTAACAAAATGATCATATGCGCTAAAAATATCAAATGCGCTAACTTTAAATGCAAAAGTGCTAACAAATAAAACAAAAATGCTAACCAAAGATGCCGAAAATCGCAAAAATTCAAAATAGCCAAAAACGTGCCAAACAAACATGAAAAATTGTACGACAAGTTGCAAACAGGCTCAAGATAAGGCACATACCTGATACCCATACTCAGGAGGTCGTTGATATCGTCGAACACGCTCAAATCTATGGTTCTCCAATGGGATCACCATTTTGCCACCTCACCAAGATAATCTCTTCACAAGCTGCAAACGATGCAAATGAAATTAAAATTATCTTTGGTTAATTTTATATTTACTATTTGGAAGGGTAATTAATGTTTTTCAATGGGGCAATTATATTTATTTTTCATAAATAAATTTAATCGAAGGAACTTTTCAATTATTGTGAGATCAATCACTTATCCAAAATTTTAAAACAATTTCACAATCAATCTCCCGAGGGGGCACACAATCAAGATTTTCAATCTTCATCAGGCATATTATCGAGACTTGATTTAATCTTTGAAACAATGTTGTCTTGGCATCATTTCAAAGAGGGGCAAAATGTATACACATAAAAATGGCTATGAGCAATTAAAGAAATATTTTATATTTATTTAATAATTATTCTTCTATTAAATAGTTAATTTGAAAAGATTAATTTAATTAATTCATTTCATGTCTTTCTATTATTAATTTAATTGAAATATTTTACTAATTAATTCATCTATCATATTCCTCTAATTAATTAAATATCTAATATTTAATTATTCTTCTAATCAGTTAATTAAATATCTAATATTTAATCATTTCCTCCAATCATTTAAATATCTAATATTTAATGGTTATTCTTCTATCCTATAGTCTCAAATATTAAATAATTCTTAATTATTTAATCTCTTTTCCAACTCATTCTTCCATCTCCACTTCATCTTCCCTTTGCCAACTCATCAATCATGTGGCTAAAGATATTAATATTTCTTAAATATTAATTCATCATTTATCTCCAACCTCCAAATTTAATGAAATATTGTGTACGTACACATATTTCTTAACCTTGTTCTATATTCTCTCCAACATCCCTACATCTTAGGAAGGACTTGAGTCCTCTTGTCCTCTCATGCCTAAATCTTCTCCAACCATCCCTAGATTCCCTCAGTCAGCAACCCAGTCAAGGTGAGATGAGTGACACTTGTCTTCTCCTTCCCCCTTTCTCTCAACCTTCACCTTTGCTCACAGCCATCCAAATCTGTAGATTTGATCATGATCATTGATCCGGGACACATCATCTTATCCTCTCAAAGTCTATAAAATCAGGAGTTTGAGTTGAGAAAGAGTTAGTCTTCAAGTTAGTCTTCAAGTGAATTTTCAAGCTAACCATTTGTGAAAACTTATGCATATGTGAGTTTTAATCTTGAAGCAATTTAGCATTCCTCATTTAGCATAATTATTTAGTATTGCATATCATAGTATCAGTTTATTATCAGTTATCAGTCCATTCTTCATATGCCATCTTGGAAGCTATCAGTAGTTGTCTGAGAGCACACCATCTACAACCAGGAATAGTGGAGTTAGGACACAATAAGATTTAAATCATGAAGGTATAAATAATGTTTTTATTTTAATATACATTTCATGTAGTTTCATTGGTTGAGTTTGGATTTCCTGTAGCATTTCCTCTATATTTTGTGAAACTAACATGTTGTGGGTAGTATTTTGATGATGAAATTCAAGTCGACACAACACCAATTACACAATCCATCAAAGATCTCCATCAAAAGCTCTGCCAGTGAAACCCTCGCCAGAACCAAAAACCAATCTTCTAAGCAAGTAGGATCTAGCATTTGATTACCAGACCAAAACCAAATGACCAAATATGAGTATAAGTATCATGAACAAGTTGATTCCATCATCAGACTATACTGGAGCCTACTGGATCATGTCGGATCCAAGTTAACCGGAAACTACTCATCCTACCGGGACCAAAAGGGTGTCGGTAAAGCATCCAAACAGCTAGTGTTGGCATCAATGACAAAACATCAATGCAACACATAATCAATTCCACCAAATGGCCAATAATCTCCCCCTTTGGCATTGATGGCAACACTAGATGTGAAAAACATCTAAGAACCAAGAAATGTCAAACAAGTCTCCCCCTGTGGAAAACAGCCAACAACCTCCCACATATAGCTCTGAATTTTTTCTTTATCAATATCTCTCCCCCTTTCTTTTTCTTTTTCACATCAATATCACTCCCCCTTTGACATATATGCCAAAAATCTAACAGAAATATCAAAGCAAAAACATAAGCCTCTGAATCACAAAGCTTACTACTCCCCCTGAGCAGTAGCATCCCACATCAATGCCAGAATGAATAGTATCTCTGATAATGCATATCAGACTAATGCCAAACTGTATCAATCAAGTCTCTATAGGAGGGGCAAAAAATCCCAATCTATCTCTCAGGTACTTAAATGATTCCTTGGACAAAGGTTTAGTGAAAATATCCGCTATCCGCTCTTTAGTGTTCACATAAACCAGTCTAACTTCATTTGCTTCCACCTTCTCCTTCAAAAAGTTATACTTGATAGATATGTGCTTTGTTTTAGAATGAAATACCAAATTCTTTGATATATCAATAGCAGCAGAGTTATCACAGTGAATAACTATTAGTGCATCACAATCCACCTTTATATCCTTCAACATTTGCTTCATCCGTAAAACTTGTATACAGTTAGTAGCAGCAACCACATACCCAACTTCAATAGTAGATAAAGAAGTACATGACTACTTCTTGCTAATCCATGAAACCAACTTCTTTCTAAGAAAGAAAGCACCACTGGAAGTACTTTTCCGGTCATCAACATCTCCAGCCCAATCAACATCTGTATATGCATATAAAGTAAAGTTATCATCCTTAGGGTACCACAAACCATATTTTGATGTACCTTGCAAGTATCTAAAAATCCTTTTTACCACCATCTCATGACTTTCTCTAGGATCACTCTGAAATCTTGAAACAATACAAACAACATTCATAATGTCGAGCCTAGTCTGAGTCAAATAAATAAGACCTCCAATCATAGATTTGTATCTTGTATGATTTACCAGTGCAGAAAAATATTTTCTTGTCAATTTCTCACTTGTAACCATAGGAGTACTTACCAGTTTATAATCTCCCATACCAAATTTCTTCAATAATTCCTTAGCATATTTAGTTTGACAGATGAAAATACCTTTGTCAGTCTGAGTAATCTGCATACCTAAGAAAAATTTCATCTTACCAATCATAGACATCTCAAATTCTTTCTCCATATTCTTAGAAAATTCTATGCATAACTTATCTTCACCTCCAAAAATAATGTCATCAACAAATACTTCATTAATCAGTATATCATCATCAATGATTTTATAATATAAATTACTGTCAACACTGCCCTTAGTAAAACCAAGCTTCAAAAGATATTATCCAACCTTGGATACCAAGCTCTAGGTGCTTGTTTCAATCCATATAAAGATTTCATTAGCCTGCAAACCATATCTGTATCATTTGATGGTGAAAAACCATCAAGTTGCTCAATATAAACTTCCTCATCAAGATCCCCATTCAAAAATGCACATTTAACATCCATCTGATAAACTGTGTAGTTTTTATAACTAACATAGGCAAGAAATAATCTTACAGCTTCAATCCTAGCTACAGGTGCAAAAGTTTCACCATAATCAATTCCTTCCTTCTGAGAATGTCCTTTACAAACCAATCTAGCCTTATTCCTTATAACTTGACCATCCTCATTCAATTTATTCCTAAAAACCCATTTAGTTCCAATAACATTTTTATTTTTAGGCCGAGGAACCAAGGTCCATGTGTTATTTTTCTCAATCTAATCTAATTCTTCTTCCATAGCCTTCAACCAATTTTCATCTTTACATGCCTCAATTACTGATATCGGTTCAACTTGTGAAATTAAGCATACCTCACTAGTTGTCAGTCTTCTTCTTCTCATCACTACAGTGCTCTTATCCCCAATGATTTGATCTTCTGAATTATTCAATCTCACATACCTATGAGTCTTCTGACTTTTGTTCCTCTTCCCTATTCTTTAGTTACTGTAGAATTCTCAGATATTGTCAGAGTAACTGGTTCAACTCTCTGTTCTGGTAAAGGTGCTACCGGTTCAGATATAATCATTTCCACTGTCAGTTCCTTCTCATAAACTCTGATTTGACTTTTGTTCAACTCATCTACTTTGTCATTATCACTCTCCACAATTCTCTACAATATCTTGTTATAACATTTATATGCTTTGCTTTCATTAGAATAACCAAGAAATATGCCTTCAACACGTCTAGGATCAAATTTCCCAATAATATCATCTCTCAAGATATAACATCTACTACAAAAATTTCTGAAATACTTAACTGTAGGTGTATTGCCAAACCATAATTCATAAGGGCGTGTGCACAAAGATGGTGGTCAGAAAAGTGGACACCACCCAAAAAAAACTTGGAAAAACAAGCAGCATGTACACGGTTTTAAAATTTCAAATTCCCGCGTACCCACTTAGGTTTGTTCTTCCCGAGCCTAGATAAGGCAGTGTGTATGTGTTGCTTTTAGGAAAATGAGCGTGTACGCGCTATGCCTTGGAAAATGAGTGTGTGCGCGCTGCTCATAGGAAAATGAGCGCGTACGCACTAATAATCCAAATAAAACCGCGTATGCGGTGCCTAGTAAAAAAAGTTTTTAAAAAAAAACTGAGTCTCATTTACCCGTAAATCACGTTTTTAACTTCATTTTTTCCTCATTTTCTCACCTAAACCGCGAACAGGGTGCTAGATTTGTCCTCCAGGCTATGGATCAAGGTTAGTTTTTGTTTATTTTTGTCTTTCTTTCCATTTTATGCAATTTGTTTTACATTTTGAATTTAATTTCATTAATTTTGGTTAGGTTTTTTCATTTTTTGTTTCAAAAACCAGATTCTTCTAATCCAGAACAAGAACAACCAAATGCACCTCCTGAAAACCCACAAGAACAACCAAATGCACCTCCTGAAAATACACAAGAACAACCCCCAATTCCTCCTTTTGACCGCACAGCCGAAACACAGGAAGAATTAATTAATCAGTTAGCACAAAATACGTCTAAAATCAATAGACTGATTGTAAAATTGAAAACTTCTGAACTTGACCATCATCAATCCCTCGCCACTAGCCTAGAAACATTAGCTAGTGGTGCCATATTTGTTTCCACATAAATTACCAAATGGGGAAGCTTTAGGGATAGGTGTCGTCAATTCTATGCCAATGGCCTATCATACGATGGAGTAAAAAACAAAAATATTTCTAAACAACAAATATGTGCCCTTTTTGTTGATCCCAAAACTGGTCAATCATTACCTCTTAATGCAAAGAGGTTTCCCATACATTGGTGTACCAATGCGCAGATGAAGAATCTTTTTTGGCAGAGGTGGTGGATGGTCTTTGATGATCCACCTTGTAATAATTATGAGGTGCCATTATATTTTTTGAGAAAAATATATTGTGAGTTTGTGCTCAATGTGCAGCCAAACTATTTTGACATGAGAGAGTTTCATGGTAGAGGTGGTGGCTCTGCCCAAGATAGACCTGGAGCCCGTAAGCGATTAGCCGTGAAGAGTCGCCGCCCCCTAGCACCCAAACCGAAGGTGCATCAGACTCTTCAGGCAGCCACAACATTGGCTGGTGCCATCATCCAGCATGGGACATCATTAGCACACCCTATTGTATTGGATGATGAGTCATTAGAGGGCGATAGAGAGCCCATCGAGCATATGTGTGTCAGTTGCTCGGGGATATGCTTGGGGATAGATGATGCAGCTGTGCAGATGGATACTCATATCATTTGTACACGATTTGTGGTTGTAGATGTCAGGCTCACATGATTGAGGATGTCACGCTGACAGATGAGTTGATGGACATGGTGTTTGCCCATGAGCCACAGACACAAGTGTGTTGATTTGAATTCATAACATTTTATTTATTAGTCACTTTAAATTTATAATTACATAAATGAATTTTTATTTATAAATCGATTTAAATTGAGACAAATAATATGCATTTTAGGATGCAGCAGAGATATCCCATACACCTCCCCCAGTTACCATAGCTGCAACTTCGATGCCTGAGGTATAAATTTTGTAACATGTTAAAATAGAATAGTACACTTTGAATTCAGAAAAAGACAAGATATACTAACTATCTTTAATGCTTGGTCCAATTTCTAGTTTGTAGGTGTTGACAGGTGACGAAATGTCCCAGATTGATGACATCACACTCTCAATGATCGATTTTGGCCTACAAGGCTATACAGTATCATATTTTGTACAACTCTTTTTATGTATTGTTTTGATGGAATATGCAAGTCATTTCATTTTAGATTTTTAAAATTATATTTAATTTGTTATCTGTACTAATATCTCATGTTAGTTTTGTGTTTTTAGGGTACCCCCTCTGAGTCTAGGGCTCATCCTAAGAAAACGAATTCCTCGAAGATGCCAAAACATGTGAAGAAGGTAATTGAACACATTTTTAGTTGTACAATTGTTTGAAAATGTTGAAATCAAGTATTAGTTGGGGTTTGTAGATTGATTAGTGTTTTTTGTCTATTTTCAATGTACAATGGCCATTGAGCTTTGTGGATGTGTTGAATGCACCTAATTCACCCGCGGATCAAGAGAGGGCGGAGGTATGTATCTCTACTTTATTTTCTTGATTTCATGATTATATGCACGTGTACATGTGAACTTGTGATATATTATAATCTTATAATTTTTTCATACAGGAAATATCCATACCTATTTCATCAATGGCGAACCCTCCTCCTTGCACTGGAGAAGCATCTCAGGATCCGGTACACTTTTGTTTGATATGTAAAATTAATTGTTTTCAACCTTCAATATATTAATTGTATTTAATCTTTGTACATTTTTTGTATAGGTAATAGCGACAGTTTCTACATCGATGGTGAGCCATCCTCAGTCCATTGGAGAAGCATCTCAGGCATAGGTACGTCATTGTTCTTTATATTATAGCTTTTAAGTGTTTTTGATATATTTATGTTAGTACATTGTATTAATTATACATTTAATCTACAATAGACTCCTTTGCGGTATGGCCATAACGTGGATCCATTTAAGTATGTCTTCAAGAAAACTCCTAAGAGTGACAAGGAGAGGAGAGCGAAGACATTAGCTCCTAGATCAGCTGATGAGGTAATCTACATTTCAATTGAAAAGGAATTAAAGTTAAATGCATAGTTATGTTGTTAATTGTGAACAATTTTCTACAAAAGAATTCTAACTTGGCTTTTGAATTGTGGTTTTGTAGCCACCTATAGAGCCGCATACTGCACCGAAGAAGCTTGATTTTGATGATCCACCACAAGTTTAGGATCATATAGTGTTAGTTTTGGTCATAGAATGACCAATACATGTAGATATATTCTACATTTTTATTGTATATCAATTTGGACATGGCATATGCCACATTTTTGTAATACTTGTATTGACTTGGCAGACATGCCTTTTTTTATATATATAAATATCGATATTCGATCCAATAAATATGTAACGAGTTCATTATTTTGTATTCATTGTATTTTGTGGTTGTCCTTTTATAAATTTAAATGAATATTTGCATATGTAATCAACAATATGAATATAAACAACAAAAATATATGATATAAAATATTGCAATCGTGGAATATGATTTGATAAAATTTCTAAAATGTTGAATTAACCCTACAAAACTCCTTGTATTCAGTTCAATATTGTGTATTCGTTGTATTTGGTGGCTGCCCTTTTATAAATTTAAATGAATATTTGCATATGTAATCAACAATATGAATATAAACAACAATGTGTTTGGTGCGAGAGCATCCTCACGCTCGCAATGGTCAAATTTTGTTTGTCGTGTACACAAACTGACATCGCGAGCGCATCTGGATGGGTAGGTTTACACTAGGCATGCCCCTGTCATGCATCCCAAAGCACCAGAACCTCGAGAGTCATACCCTACCGGTGCGATCTCTCAAGTGCCCTGAGTCCAAAAAATTGTCAAAATTTGACGGACTATTTCTTCCAATCGACGACACATACGATCGATCTGTTTGATCTCATGGGGTTGTGTGAGGCTCCTCTACAATGGCTATCTTGATTTTCAATGACTCGGAGCCATTTTCAATTATTAGCATTTTTTCGCCTGCTCTAAAAACCGTCAGTTGCTTGCAAGGAAAAGTTGCAAGATTGGCTAGAATTGATTATGTTCGTCATGTGCATAAAATGATGATGCAAGCACATCCAGGTGGGTAGTTTAATGCTAGGAATGCCCCTATCATGCATCCCAAAGCACTAGAATGTCGAGAGTCATACCCTACCGGTGCGATCTCTCAAGTGCCCTGAGTCCAAAAAGTTGTCAAAATTTGATGGACTGTTTCTTCCAATCCATGACACATACAGTCAATCTGTTTAATCCCATGGGGTCATGTGAGGCTCCTCTACAATGTCCTATCTCAATTTTTGATGACTCGGAGCCATTTTCAATTAGTAGCATTTTTTCGCCTGCTCCAAAAACTGTCAGTTGCTTGCAAGGAAAAGTTGCAAGATTGGCTAGAATTGATTCTATTCATCGTGTGCACAAACCGACCTTGCGAGTGCATCCGGGTGGGCAACTTTACACTAGGCATTCTCCTCTCATGCATCCCAAAGCACCAGAACGTCGAGAGTCATACCCTACCGATGCGATCTCTCAAGTGCCCTGAGTCCAAAAAATTGTCAAAATTTGATGGACTGTTTCTTCCAATCCACGACACATACAGTCAATCTATTTGATCTCGTGGGGTCACATGAGGCTCCTCTACAATTTTTATCTCGATTTTTGGCGAATTGGAGCCATTTTCAATTAGGAGCATTTTTTCGATTGCTCCAAAAACCGTCAGTTGCTTGCAAGGAAAAGTTGCAAGATTGGCTAGAATTGATTTTGTTCGTCGTATGCACAAACCGATGTCATGAGCACGTTCGGGTGGGCAGGTTTACGCTAGGCATGCCCCTATCATGATCCCAAAGCACCAAAACTTTGAGATTCATACCCTACCGACGCAATGTAGAAGTTGCTTGACAACTTTTTTGACAATTTTTTTGACAACAATGACATTTTTTGCTCAAATTGTATCTAGTCTCAATCTATGACCCCTATGGCCCGATAATGACTCAAATAATTATCCATGATTATACAAGAATCAAGAATGCTCATGATTGACCAAGGATACATCACATATACTCAAAACATAGTCACAAAACATTGACACACAAAATAGTCACAAAACATTGTCACATATTATTCAAAAATTTGCCTCTAAATATGGTCAAATGAGCTCTTGGCTATTTGATTATACAAAAAATTGTCTTACAAATCATCTCATGGGCTTTTATACAAAATTTGGCATTACAATGTGTACGATTCAGCTCATCGCCATTTTAATATACAAATCATCTCATGGGCTTTTATACAAAATTTGGCATTATAATATGTGTGATTCAGCTCATCGCCATTTTAATATACAAAATTTGGCATGTACGTATGTACAAATCAGCTCATTACAACTTAAATATACAAAACTATGCCCCTAAACATGTAAAAATCAGCTCATGGGTATTTATATATACAAAAAATGAATATAGAACAATTCGTCAATGATTTATACAAAATTCTCAAAATCATTCTACTCTGAACCGTAGAATCAATCAAGTGAGCCTTCAGGATCGGCTCTAACCCGTATTGTGTCAAGTATTGCCTCGTGGTAAGATTCATGAGCTTTTCATAAAATCTTGTTATGAGGTCTACCCTGATACTTCATCAAATGAATATTTGGTGCAACAACAAGGTTAGAGAAATGAAGAATATGTCTATGTGTTTCAAAGTCCTTGAACAACCAAACATCATAATTCTTGATAGGGTATCTCTGAAGCCATGTTCCTGTCATGACAACAGACCCTATTGGGTACTCACTACCCTCTCTGTCAATGATTGTGGTTGTCAATTTTCTTTTAGGCTCAACACAACGACACAAATAGTAATTTGTTCCTTCCTCATTGTACTCTTCTACAACAACTGCATACACATGATCTACATTTTATAAAGTGTTAATTAATACCCAAAATAAAGTATGATGTACAACAAAATGAACCAAAAAGAATACTTACAAAAAAATTAACTCAAAAAATCACCTGAATCCACTAGGTCAGATACATGGTCAAAATCCACTAATGTCTCCATCTAGCTCAATTGTAGTGCTTTGGGAATTTGATATGAATCAATGGGAACCAACGGTCTACAAGACCATTTGTCAACCCACTCTTCTGATTCACATTCTTCCCACAAACAATACATACATGAAGAGAAAAACATACCATCTATCTCGTATAAATTACCAGTGAACTTGAATTTGAACTCATAAATGAGTGCATGTCACTCGATCCTGCAACTGTACAACAATCTAGATAGTTTTCAATGTTAGATTCAGTGATCAACCAAAAATATCTATGAACCAATGACATCCCTGTATTACCTAGACCCATCATAGACTTACACCATCGTACAATTGTTTCTGCATCTACCAACTTAGCACCACCTTCGTAGTTCAATTCTTCCCTAACTAGGGCTCTTTCACACATGCTCCTGCACCATTGTTCTCTCCCTTACCATGTCCAGCCTTAGTGAAATTCCAAAAATGTTGTACACTGCTTGTCACATGCATCCTTGTCAACCAATAAAACATCCTTGCATTCTTGAATTGTGCGGTGCAATTATCTGACCATATTAAGTGTCGGTCGTATCGTATGTTCCTTTCCCTTAAACTATCATAGAAAACTTTAAAGAATACTTGTACAAACTTCGATGAATGAGTACGATCATCACTTATGTAGAAGTGATACTCTCTTACAACCTTTCTATTCTCCTCTATGCTATCATCTGCATGCATGAATGCTATGTGTACAAAAATAGAAACTTGTGTAGAGTGATAATACATGGATTGCACTTCATTTTGAGGTTGTAGTGTATAATTTTCAGTGAAATCAACGATAGAGATGATGGTGCAAAGAGGAAATGTGTCCTTACATAACTTGAATTGCTCATCTAGCCATCGAGCTCTATGTGTATGCATTATATACTCATAAACTAGTTTCTCTTGAAACATTTTCATAAATTGAGCTACACATATCATTTTTCACTAGCTCACATCTCTTCAAATATTTTCCATTTTTAACTCCATATGTGACTGTCTCGTATTTTCCGAAAGAAGCTAGTTTTGTACCAATTTCATGTGTGCTCTCCAAATGTATGCATCTTGGTAAACATTGCAAACCACCACATATAGCACAAGAACCTTCCAAACAACGCATCTTATAATAAATGCAACCATCATGTCTATTACATAGCACACTTGAAATAAATTATCTTGCCGACTTAGGACGTGCTTGTATACTACATTCCTGCAAAACATCGTTAGTGTGCAAAGTAGAACAAATATGATGAAAAATATCATAATACATGGAAAATTCAATATGCATCCTACAACAACACGTGGTGCGTACATGATTAATCTTAATATAAAAAGATTTTGCCATTTCAAAAAATCTTTGAGAAATTTTTATTTGAGGAAACTTTTGAAGGAATCTTTCATAAAATTTAGTTTGAGTCATATCCAAATAGTGTTTCGCATGTGGCTCGCGATTTTTAGACCCAATTCGTCTTCTAACAACATCTCTTTGGTTGGGAGATACTCTTGTGTTGTCATGCCAAAAATTTTCAATTAATGTTTTTAGTGCATCTACAACAACCTTGTCTTTGCGTGGTAGTCTACCTGAGAATGCCCAAAGAGAATTATTGTTAGGTTCCTCTATTTGTTCTCACCTCTTTAATGCTTTACTTAATATTGTTCTACTAACGTTTAATGACTTACTTGTTTTGCTTATCAAATGATCTTTTTTTATTTTCTTGCTCATTATGGTTGATGTCATGACACATCGAGTAGCATTAGAATCTTTACTACGTGATTTTGAACCAATAGATTGATATGCATCAAATATATTTCTGACAATAGTTCTTTCACTGTTACTTTTAGATGATCTTAGGCCTAGAATTTTCATTGTCTCTCTAAAATTCAAATTTTTAATCATTTGAACAATTAATTGACATCTTGCGGTTTGATTTAAGTTCTTAAAATAGTTTTGCCATATTCTTTTAACCATTCTCCTACAATTTCGTTCATTCATTTTGTTGGGCATTGACTTCAATATATTCTCATCAATGTCAATTAGATACTTTGGTTTCCTACGAATGATTCTAGAAGGTGTTAACATCCATGCATTATGTACATTCAATTCATCAAGTAGAGAAGGTGTAATATGTTCATCATTTAATTGATTATTCAATGCGGTATCTTCTTCAATTGTATTAGGTTCAAATGGTAAATTATCAAATGTTTCCTCTTCAATTGCATTAGGTTCAAACAGTAAATTATCAAATGTTTCTTCTTCAATTGCATTAGGTTCAAACGGTAAATTATCAAATGTTTCTTCTTCAATTACATTAGGTACATTATATTCATTTGGTAAATCGAATTGAGATGTTGAGGATGACATACCTTCGTCTCCCATTGTTCTTATGTCACGCAATTTCTTCATACGTTGTCTTTGTCTTTCCTTTTGAGCCTCTCGTTGTTCCATCGTTCCTCACTTGTTCTTTTCCATGGTTGATATCGGTTGACCTAAATAGAATAATATTACATATACATGTAAAGAAAATCTCAAAAATAAATAAAGAACCATAAATATGCATCTTATCACTATTTTTTGGAATCAAACTATTAAACAAACACAATTCAATCATTTGAAACCATGCAAAAACAAAAAACTAATAAAAACAACAATTCAATCATTTGAAATCACGTAAAAACAAAAAATTCACTTACTTTTATGTATACAATAGTGATAGAAGTGCAGACACAGTTCCAGTGGGGCCTTCAACGACCTCAAAAACTTCTTTTGAGGTCATTGAGGCTCTTGGGCAACTAAAACTATGTCTATAAACCGTGTACACGCTACATTAATAACCGCGTACGCACTGTTAGACCATAAAATATTGACAAGCCCAACGATATTCTTTTTTCCCATTCTGGGCTGATAAGTAGCGCGTACGTGCTACTAAGCCTTAAAAAAGATATGGCAGGACAGGGAACTAATAGTTTCAGTACCTCGTACGCGCTCTTGAGAGAGGTAGAGGGAGGGAGACAAACAAAGAGAGAGAGAGAGAGAGAGAGAGAGAGAGAGAGAGA